>NC_039489.1:10737180-10985095 GCF_003590095.1 Trichoplusia ni | reverse complement strand
GCTCTTAAATCAGCTATTGCTCCATTATGATTGCCCAGATATTCTAAGTCCAAACGAAGTGATGTAACCCCAAGAAAGATCATTGAAAAGTTACATAATGGACTGACATAAACTGTATAGTTTTTTCAATGAAGAATTATTGGTACCCCTGTTTATACTGTTGCACACACTTTGCCAGAAGAAACCGTAATTTATTTTTTAATTATCCTGGTATAGTATAAAATAATTCAATTACAACCAAATAAAAACAAAAAAAATATTTATGATATTTTTTTCTAAACAAAAGACACTGCAGATGCACCATCAAACATCAAAACGTCAAATAATACATCAAAAATGTAATAAACACAACAGAATAAACAGGCACCATACATGCAGTTTTCCAATACAAAACATTGTAAACTCTTGATAACAAAGCAGCAATGTACTACGAGTAGAGTATGACAATCATGACAATATACGCACCAGATAATCTATATTGTTATTCTGTATTCTCATATCCGACAATCGGAATGAATGTTTGTTGCAAACAGTATTTATAAGACCATTCCAATGTATGTAGATATGTGTGAATGGTGGACTATTTTTTCTGTAGTATACATGATACAAGCGGATCAGTAATAGAAGAACTGTTCTCTTGATCTATTCTAGAAATGACAATTGATAGTAGCTTTAAATCAGTTTTCGATTTAGAAAGATTTGATATAAAATCTACCGTTTGAATTAAGTGGAGTGCTCATAATTCGTTCTTGCGAATTTTAAATTGAAATAGTGCGTCTATTGATGATATAATTGGCGAGACAATGGCACCTAAATTTTAGGTATATTTTTGAAAAACTACGAAGTCTGGAATACCTACCTATAGTAATTTTAACGAATAAAGATTTTTTCTTTTTGCTGTAATTCTTTCATTTTTGATGATGGAAGTACCTATCCTTGGAATATACTCATGCAATTCGAAATGTTTTCTATATGTAAAGTTCATATTATACTAAACATATTTCCAAGCATCTGCAGACATAGACAAAAGGTAGTTATAGCCAACGTAACCACAGCCAAGTTTAGGAGGTGCAAAATTCACCATTATACAAACAGTGTTGTTTTCATTGTTTTAGAGTGATTATAGTGGAATGTTAGTCCCTTGTGGAATGCCGGTGTTTAGCAATGTTCGGTAAGGTTCGGCGGCATATTGTCTTCTTATTACCTGTTTGCTAATACGGACGAGTGTTCGAAGCTGGTTTTCGAGAATTCTGAATGCCTTTGCTTCATTTGTTTGTTTCTTATTGATTTCTGTTTGTTTGTTAACTAGAATTGGTTTGGAAACATTCTGGTATTACGATCTGTGGAACGTCGTGATTGTGTTTTTGATGGCTGGAGATGTAACTTTGTGATATTCCACATTTGTGTGGTTCACAAATGTTGTCTTGAGCTTGGGTGTCTTTGCGCACGTGAATTGTATGTTTGTGAAACCCCACGCGACACAAGGATTTAATTGCAAGAGTGGTACATCTTCAATAGTAATGATTAAGTACACGAAAATAATAAATGATATTGATTAAACCATAAAACCTAAAATCGACCTTCGATTTATTATCACGCCTTGTTAACCAAACACGTGAATCAAATCAATCTACCGACGCTAAATATTCCGCATTTCATTCCTAACTAATTCCTATTAAATAAAAAATCTAAGTTAAAAAACTTGTTATTCCAATCCTTAAGAGCAATTAACTAATTTGCATGGAGTTCACCAAAATCTTAACGAATAGATTGCGTATGCCTATTGAAGACCGAATCGAATCGGTTTTATAATGCTGAATATTTATTTCAAATTCCTTTGTGTTGCATTAAATCATAAAACGTAATATGTAAAGCATTATAATAAGTACTAAAGGTATGAGTCAACCATAACAATATCAAAGCAACATAAAGATTCTAAGAAATTCCTGAGGAAACCAGAACATTCTTAAATTGGACCGACTGGTCAATGGAAGAAATATGACCAAACATCATTCTGTTCTTTTCCATTCTGCATTTGTATGAAACCACTCATTAGTTATCTCCATAAATGGTATAGAAAATATAATGACCGATCAGGATATTAATATAAATATTTAATTACTAGAAGACAAACTAGAACGCAACAGGAAAATATTCATAAAAATGGATTATAATTACTGAACTTATATTACAAACGTCATTAGCAGTTGTGCATATACAAATACAAATAATCATAACTTGCAATTAACCTTCTATTTAGATTACTTAAAACAGAAAGTCTTGTAAGTCTATTTTTCATCTAACAAAATAGAGAACACCTAATAACAACATTGTACAAATACTTACCGACAACTCGGAATCGAAAGTCATTACGGAGGCGGAAAACAAACGGACATAAGTGCAAATCAAATAAAGATGGCGAAGAAAATCGATCAAAATGGTGTTCGTACGTGGAATCAATCGGAGGGAATTCGGGTGGGCGACGCTTTCGCTAAAGCCACTGATGAAGATTTTGGAGATATCATTATAATAAATGGTGGAGATAATGTCAAAGATGACAGGACGGCAGTAACTGTGGTTTAGATTATTACATCAAAAATGGTTCGGGATGTCAAATCACAGATCTGTAAATTGTAACTGATAAATAAGGTCATAATGTTTCCTTCAATAACCCTAGCTAATTTCAAAATACAATTTGCTATTCAAGATTTGATTTCTTAATATTCGTAGATAGAAAAGTCTAAACAGATCATAAGTTGGTGATGGTGAGTGGTGACTCCGAAAGTACAATAGTTTAAATAAAAACTGAGAAAAACATGTTTTTCTAGAAGACAACCAGGTTAAACGAACAACAAATAGTCAAACTTAAAACACAAAGGGGACAAACTTGTTCAATTATGCTAATTAAATATGTTTTTTCATTACCAAAATGTGGGTTTGAGTGGCACAGATATCAACGGCTGTTTAAATTGTTCATCAGAGACAATTTTGGAAAAGAAAGCATTTTTCTACCTAAAACCAAGTTTTGTCCAAAACAAAGAATTAATTTGTCCAATTAATTCTTTTGTTTTTTTTGGACACACACAATTCGTGTCGAGACTAATTTCTGGAAATACCGAAACACGTAATAGGTTTATTGTTATTGCTATACATGATGAAACCGCAATATATCTGATGTAATTTGGCGTGAATGGACACTGAATTTTATGTTGTTCATTACATTTTTGTTTCAAGCGCCGCGATTTATTTTTATGGTACAAGTCATTATTTTGTCTTATGTGCCGACATGCATTTGAGATTTATATATCTGGCTTAGGCTCTAGTCGCTCCTTGTAAAACACTGGTACCAAGCTGCATCGACCCCAACATAGCTGGCAAAAAGCTAGTATGATGGTAAAAACACGTTTTTTATTTAAACTGGTTAAATAAATAGCTGTGTCATACCATATTTTTATTCCTACCATGACTAATACCACAAACACTTCCCTTAACAACAGGATAAGCACACGACCTTAATCACAGCATTTGAAATGATCCTAATGAGCATGCGCAGATGCCCATGTTAGTAGTTTCTAATTCTGTTTGTATGACCATAAGCTCATTGTTTAACTTTAAATTTTTTTGTCCACTCAATTATACGCTTCGTTAAATCAAGAAGACAAAAGGACTTTTTGTGAGTCTTATAGGATTTGCGAATATAAGCAGAGAAACAACGAAACAACTCCTGTGGTATTCCCATAAGAGGTGCACATAATAACGGACTCTATATTCGGTTGTGTAGAGTTTAAAATTGATGATCCAGATTGCCAAATCAAGATATCAGCAAACAATTGAGTGTATCATGATTGACTTTATAGTCAGTCACGCCCAGTTTCTCTCGCGATTCATAAACAAGCTTGAGAACTTTATTGTCTTCGCCTTAAGGTTCAAATTGATTTCGTAGATTGCATGTTTGTGTTGGTACATTAAAACATGAAAGCATTAATACAGTGAATGGTTAATAACGTCTCGATTGACATTAATTCTTCCTTGTTGCGCTTCTGATTTGCATAATCTTTGAACTTGTTCTTTTGAAAAAATATATCGTATGAATCATGTTGTGATTGCTATGCCATGGTTTTATATACTGTTGAGTTTTAAACAGGTATTGGATGAATTTTGTTGGAATGCATTTTTGCTTGGAAACATGCAAGTTACGTAAGCTGATAATGTTAGTACTAATGTACTCTAAATGCCTGTAAATGAATAATGTCAGTTATAAAGTTAGTTTTGTTAGCCATGATAAAAAAAAAAATTCTTGGCGACGCCTTTGTTTTCAAACTAACATTTCAAAAAAAAAAAAATTTGTCACGCGTACTATTCTGCTATACAACTGGCAACTCTACCTTTCCAAGCGCCCGGCGCTAATGTCTATAGCTCATATTAAGACTTACAATACAATACCTTGAAACCTAACAAATATTGATACACCATACCACGCCATTGTTACAAGCAGTTCCCACAATTCAAATCATTGATTTACTACAGATGAAACAAACTAGGTTAAGTACGCTACAAATGAACTAGATAACAATTGAAGTGACGTCCTTCAAAGAAATAAAGGTATATATGGTAGAAAAGAATAACAAACTATTTGTATAGGTTTGTTTTATTTTCAGACCAATTATCAGATGAGTATGTCGTGTTTAGTTGAGTAAGTTTTGCTTTTAATCATTTTGAGCAAATATAATGCTTTGGTCATAGGTTATGAGTAATTTAGCAGTCTGATAACGAAATAGATTTTGTAGCTTTACAGAAATCTTATAAATAATTCTTTGACGTAATTTTTGTGCGTTTGCGTTTTTATAAATTCTTTAACATGATTTTATATGTCGAAATGTTTTTTCGATCTGAGGCTTAAAGAATTTTATGAATCCGAGCTTCTTCCAATTTCTTATTTTATTTAATTATTGTAAAATATATTTTATAAAAATTGTTCATTCAAAAAAATATCCTCAAAATAAGCTTAGTGCTTCAATAATAATTTTAATACTAGCTGCCCCAGCAAGCGTCATTTGTACAAAATTGTAGTTGTAAAAAAACGTGAACTTGGATGAAAAATAGATGTTGACCGATTCTCAATACCTATCCAATATGCACACAAAGTTTCAGGATTTCATATATTAGATGAAAGCATGTCACTGCGCACTAGTGTTTGTTTTCAAAAGTACATTTCAACGTAAATTCCAGTTCATCGTATACCGCGGTTCAAAACTCCTTGCATACTCAGAATGAAAACTATACGATACTATTTCTATGCAAATCTAATCTCCTTTCAATACGTGTGGGTGCAAAATGAAGTTTCTTATTTCTTCTAAAATAGAATAAAATACACTGGTATTATCTTTAAACTTTGCCCCAAGTTTTGCGATACGGAGGGCAAGGACAATAGGACCACACATTGTATTGATGATAATGAAGAATTAAAAATAGATTGAGATTAATTATGAAAGCAAAATCTGTATAAAATACAAATAAGTTTATTGTGCATGTGATACACAGATTTTGAAACCTTGAAACCGTTGTGCGATTAGTTACCAAATAATATAATATAATAAGAAAATATTTTTTACCCAAACCCAAATTAAATAATTATTCGAGAGGCGGTAAATTAATTTTTATTTATATTACTTATCTTCTAGCTTCTCAGTGTCTAAACCACTAGCTCTTAAACAAAACTCTACTTACAGCGAGATGGCGCTCTACACTGGTCCTAGCGGTGTCTCTTTCCCACTACAGCACTAAATATTCTTGAAGACCTGTGTGAACATGTCTTACACAATATTATTCGTGAGTTGATCATCAAGTTTCTATGTATTGTAGTAACAATGTGAAACTCTTTGCGTAGCACGAAATGCCTACAGTACGCATTGTTTGCTAGGCATGCAAAAGAATGACTTCTGATGGATTGCCGGCTTTGGTTTTATAGACAAGATTGAACACTTGAAGGTTCCGAAGCAGCTTTTTAGTCAAGCGAGATTTGAAGTTATTTTCATTAATAAAACAAATAAAATAAAATGCGGACAACATCACATATTTTTTCTGAACCCAAAGTAAGTTGCTAAAGCACTTGTGTTATGGAATTCAGATACAACGAAGGTCCACAAACACCCAGACCCGAGACAATGTCGAAAGGTGATTTTTTACATTGACCCGACCGGGGATAGGGGATCGTCAGAGCTAGCGACACCTTTTTAGTCACTTCACGTGGTCGATGTTGATGGCGACAGAAAAGCTGCTTGTTTTCAGCCTAGCAGATAGATAGAAAAAGTTACATCCTTCCGCCTTTATAATACTATACGGGCATAACGTATACACAGTCCTGATAGGCATGCAAAACATGAAACGTTGCGTAACCTAGTTCTTACCATAAAGCAAAGTTTTAAATTACTTGTATAAAACTATGAATAAAACCTCTTTTTTTAATGCGAAACTGTCAAATTACATTATACTTCATTTACCAAGAGTACAGCCGTAGAAAACATTAAGAATCGAATCAAAACAAATGACACTCAACTTCGAATTCGATTTAATCAATAAGTGCCGAAGTTTTATAGACATATCGCACACCAACGATATGTAATCGATTCAAATCGATGATATAACGATTATATCGATAAAGATATTAAACGATTTTAATGTAGCCTGGGTGGTCTGTAGCTTTTTGTTTTTTATTATAATTATCGATATCTGTTTTTATTATCACGTCCTCGATAACTTAAGTGGTATAAAATATTCGGAAATATAAAGACTCTTTTGATTGCTTAATACTAGTGGCCTGACAAATCTGACCATGCGGCAATGTCGTTTTTTATTTAGATACAATCTTGATTTGGCTTTGAGTTTTAGTACTTTCAGATCAACGTCGCGTCGTTAGACTGAGATGATTTTTTACAGGATTTTAAGAATGACTAAGGAAATTAAATATTTCTATAAATTTCCTAAAGGTGGTTTAAAGTTTCTTCATCACCACACTTGCTTGCTAAGGGTTAGCGATTCCAGATTTCAAATCATCGAATAAAAGAAGGATATATTGTGTTTGTCTTAGGTGTCAAATTTCTTCGAAACTGACCTAGCAATACACACAATACTTTCGCATTAATATTCTTAACGCTGGAGAACTTATGGAGAGGCCTATGCCCAGCAGTGGACTGCTATAGGCTGAGATGATGATGGTGATGATGATGAATATTCTTAGTCTTAATAAAAATTGTTTAGGAAGAACTCAACAGCTTTGAAAATGTCCTATTACCTACCTACTTTCTTACATTGTATTCGAACTAGCAACCTTACTCAAAGCAGTCCATTGAACCGCAAGGCCACATTGACATTTGTCATCGTAACCGAGAAGAAAAGTCATGTCGTAATAAAACAAACAACACAGTAGTCAACGCGAAATTGTCACTTTCTAATGTTCGCCGCCTTCTCACGTTAAGAGGCCGGTGTAAGCAGCGCGCAACTGCAATTCGACGCGAGCCAAAAATCCGACGAAACATTGCTATCTCTATCGGACTTCTCGCGGCGCAGCGCGTAGCTGTGTGCGTGCGTGTAGTACGTTTGTAGCGAGTCATTCATAATGACTGATAACCACTGCATTGTACTAATTTTGTTCAGTAAATGCTTTATTTTTGTCATTTAATTTTCGGAACCGTTGGTGAACACAAAAACCAGTAATGCTTTTTTTGGAAATTATTGTACGATGGCTATATCAGAAGATTTAATGATATTAGGTATCTTAAATCTAAAAATCTAATAAAATAAAACATGAACGAAAACTTTTCAATACAAACGTAATACCAAAAGACGGTATTTAATTTATCTAGGTTCCTATTAAACTTTTAGTTTAAAACGTTCACTATTACGAAATGCCAGCGAATTGCATTTCGTATATTTTAACACCGCTAACAGCATGTTTTCAACTTATTTTTTCTGTAATTTAATTCTTAATATTAATAATCTTAATATCATTTTAATAGGAACATAGATTATATAGTCTAGTTGCAGATTATCAAAAAATATTAGCGCTCTCGCATGTCTCACCAAAGAAAGATAGGTATACCAACATACCGTAACGCACGCATATTCACTTTATTCAAAACTAGCTGTCGACCGCGACTTCGTCCGCGTGGTTAGAAGATATAAGTTATAATTTATACCCGCACTATTTTTTTTTCCACATTTTCCATTGTATCTTCGCTCCTATTAGTCGCAGTGTGATGATAAACTAAATACTTTTGAATTTGGACAAGCAGTTCCTGAGATTAGCGCGTTCAAACAAACAAACAAACTCTTCAGCTTTATATATTAGTACCTATAGAAGTATAGATAACATTTATGAGCTTAAAAAAGCTTATGAGGATAAAAAATACATATATTTTGCTAATATAAAGCGCCTTCTCGTTTATAACCACAACAATATCATAACGGGCCGTGCAGCAGAAATCGTAATATTTTAATTTCGTTATAACTTCAGAACCAAACGTCCAATTTTAATTATTCAAAGATCAAATATTATCTACATTAACTGTACTTAGTGATGAAATAATTAATTTTGATAAGGATTAATAGCATGAGTAAAATAAACGCGTTTAAATGTAGAACAAAAAAAATCAAGATTTTCCAATAAAAAAAATGGTTATTGTACCTCACTCGACATAGATAGGTATAGTGTGTCGCGAACTTTTTTGTAGATATTTATAAGATCTACAATTACTTAGAACATTTTATGGTTCTATCTTTAACAGTTTAGGCAGGGTACCCAAAATAAGTAACTTCGACGACCTCCGTGGTCGAGTGGCGTACGCACCGGTGTCAAGGTGTCGCTAGCTCTGAGGTCCCGGGTTCGATCCCCGGTCGGGTCAATGTAAAAATTCTTATTTATACATTTTCGTTATGAAACTTATTTTTTGGTACCTAATAGGTAACAAATATTACGTAAGTAATCCAACCCAAGTTTCATTTTTTTTGCAATAAGAAAGAGTGCCTATTTTTTCACACTATGCCATTTTTGCATTAAATCTTTTTCCAAATATTTCACTCCCACCACATCCATGTATCGGCTAGAGGCCTCCGTCGACTCCGTCGTAACTCGCCTATACCTACGCGATAATCACCTACAGCGAGCGACAACTGTTACCAAGTTCCGTTTAAAATTTTAAAGTAGGTATGCTAGAGGCGGTTTATTTAAATATTATGTTAAACAGTACATACATTAAGGTTAGGTAATATTTCGTAAGTAAATAGTTAGTTAATAAAAAATATATTTATTACTAGCTTTTCGCCCGCGGCTTCGTCCGCGTCGATGTCGGTTATATCGCGTTTCCAAGAAAGAAAACTCTTCAAAAGTCCGGGATAAAACTATCCTATGTTCTTTCTCAAGGTCAACTCTATCTCTGTACCAAATTTCATTAAAATCAGTTCGGTGGTTTAGACGTGAAAGCGTAACAGACAGACAGACAGAGTTACTTTCGCATTTATAATAATATTAGGTATAGTAGGGATTAAAACGTTTTTTTTAAATACCTACCTTGTTAAAATTTTACTTTGCTTGTAGGTACGTACTACGTAGTAGGTACTGTGCCAAATTTCATTAAAATCAGTTCGTCTTCTTAAAGTGCTTACAGATATAAAACTGACGGGCCTACTTTGACGGGCCTGTTGGTCTAGTGGTTAGTGACCCTGACTGCTATACCGGAGGTCGTGGGTTCGATTCCCGCCCAGGACAAATGATGTGTGATGAGCATGATCATTTGTTCTGGTGTCTGGGTGTAATTTATCTATAATATGTATGTATTTAGAAATATATAAGTAAGTTTATCAGTTGTCCGGTTACCATAACACAAGCTCTGCTTAGCTTGGGATCAGATAACCGTGTGTGAGTTGTCCCAGGATTTATTTATTTATTTATTATTTATTTATATAAAAGATTTTTTTTCTTTCTTTTTTGATAAAAACTATAAAAAGCTACTCCCGCACTAAGGAATTTAATCCATGTGTTGCGGGGCTTTCACAAACATACAATTCACATGCACAAAGACACTTAGCCTCAGAACAAGCATTCGTGAATCACACAAACGCTTGTCCTACACGGGGATCGAACCCGCGACACGTCGCGCCCAGTTGTTTAGGCGGGATAACCTCAACCGCTCGGCTATACGTGTAGTCAAATTGAATGAAAGTGTCAAAAAACCTTGAAAAATCTTTTTTTTTGCTATTTATACTTGAAACCATAATTTCAAATTCAAATGCTACAACAAATACATTATAACACTCAAATTTAAAGTAAAGGAGAAATCCAATTAACATTGACAGAGTAGGTATTAATCTAGGCGCGTTATACCAGAGTAAAGCAGACAAAAAGTAAACAAAACCTATGTGCTCGCCCTCGCTCTACCCCGTCCAAATTATTAAATTTATTTAACTATTAATTTTAATTATCACTTATTACGTCGTCGTCAAAAATGAATACTTTATTTAACTATAAACAACAAAACAATCTTTTACATCGGTAAACTACCTAATAGTTATAATGTCGAACCCAACGCCAGCGCATGCCACGAGCAGTGCGTACACGCACACAAACATAGCGTGTCGGGCGTTGGTGAGACATGCGACAGCGATAATATGGTTCCAGATTTGTGATAAATTTGGTTGTGTTCCGTAATACCAAAAATTATGAATGAAAACTTATTATATGTCCACTTTTTTTTTGATAAATTGCAACTAGACTATATAATCTGTGTTCCTATTAAAAGGATATTAAGAATATTAATGTTTTAAGTACAGAAATATTAAGTTCAAAACATGCTGTTAGCGGTGTTAAAATATACGAAATGCAATGCGCTCTCATTTCGTAAATAGTGAATGTTTTAAACTAAAAGTTTAATAGGAACCTAGATAAATACCGTCTGTATCCGAATAACATAACTTTAAGTCGGTGATATGTTCGTAGCGACAATGATTTTGGTATTACGTTTGTATGGAAAAGTATTCGTTCACCGCACCCTTAACATAATCAAATTATGTCCAGCGAACTTGAGAGACCGTACTTTCGTTGGACAAATATAGGGTAAGGTATAGGTGCGATTGTAAGCGGGATAGGTGACTGAGAAATAAGTTTTGTGTGGTGTCGAAGTATGAATAGTAAAATAGTTTGCTTACGTTTAAGTTTTTGCATTGTGTCGTAGCGTATTTTTTTTTGTTTCAATAATTATATAAGGAAAAGAAAAACAAGGTTATCACAAAATTCAAATATATCAAACATGTTTATACCCAAACACTGATTTCCAACCAATTATTCCCGGTGGCAACATTTTACACAACAAAAACACGGCACAAAATAAAATACAACGATTCCGCTTGCTGTACGACCTAACCCCTAGAGGCCAGTCCAAACATTACGAGAGAGAACAAAAAACGGTGAAATTCTCATAAGACGTGTGAAAAATGGTTTTCATTTTGTACTTGTTCAACATCTCCATTCTTAGATTTGTTTTGTCTTCTAAGTATTGTGACGTCAAAATGTTTGTGCATTCGTGAATGAACATCTTGATTTTTGGAAAGGAGTTAATTGATCTGTTTTGGTTTAAAACTTGTACTACATATTCTTAATAATCGCTGTTGTAGCATCGCTATAAAGTTACTTAGACATCCATGATGTGATTTTAGATTCATCATATTTATTGAGAAAGGAGCTATACAGAAGAGTAAACACGCAATGCAATTAACTGAAACTATAAAAAGAGATAGCAAGACCAACAAAGCATGCCTTCTGAGGAAAGAGAATTATTGTCAACTAAAAAGAACAGCAAATATTTACAATACGCATTTTTTTCTACCTTTTTAATAGTAATTTAATGATCTGTTACCTATATAACAACAGAACAACATAAAACTAATAGAATACACATCCATACACATAAATAAAAAGCAACTTACTTCGTACATACAGAGAGCAGATAAAACCATTGAGTAATCGATTTAAAATTGGACTTTGAAAAGTACTTTAAATGGAACACCTCTATTATTAGGTCTCGTAATACAAACTGTGTCGGTACGTAAAAATAGGACCACTCTATTTGTGTTCCTACCCAAAACCTTTTAAACGTATTATTGGAGTTGTGGAAAAGAGATGCCGCGCTATACCTTATAGCGCGCTGTCACGCTTACACAGTGATCACATTACTTTGAGATGTGGTGGTGGGTTGATGAATAGTTGAATTACTTCAGAGACTTTTCTGATTACGGCATTGGATGTTAAGATAGACCTGAATAACTATTTTATGGAGAGCAGAAGAATATTTTTGACATCATTTTTGGAAATATTCGTAGAATCTATAAATATTCGTAGAATAATCTTGGCACGTAAAACCTACTTTTTTAGTGGTGAATTGTAAATCCGTGAATCAAACCGGCTTTAAATTTGAATGTTTGTTTGTAAGTCTTTTAAACAAACAGTACTTATCCGATCATCATTAAACTTTGTTTTACGAGGTCTCAGAAATAACGAAGTTTATTTTTATTGCTTAATATGCTTTCAACACTTAGCTAAGTTAAAGTGTTAAAGTAAAGCTAAGCTAGTTTCATAATACCTAAACATGAATCGACTTATATTCGTTTATAACTACATTATTAAATTTAATTTTTAAGACTACCTAACAAATTATTATCTAGCAAACATACATAAATGCAATTCTAGATATTATTCCTTTGAAATAGAGTTGAAAATTGCTTAATTCCGATTGGATCTTCACTCCGTCATTGGCGGTCTACTGTTCATTTCACCCATCACTTTCTCCATCGTTAGACAAATCAGTTTCCAACGGTTTTCCTAAGACCTAGCTTATAAGTGTTTACCTACATTGACTGATAAGTTAATTTTAACTGTAATTTTAATAACAACGTGTTTAACTAACCCAGTCAATGGTCATATTTTATATACCGTTTGTTTTTAAAGATATAAACAATTTTCTTGAAATTAATCAGTCAATTCAAAAAAATATATTTTTTAAAATGTGGAATTAGGCATACTTGTACAGGCATATGTATTTTTATATTCTTTTGCACAATATTGTAGACTCAAAATCGTTAAATAAAACTAGTTAATGAACCGAACAAATTAAGTATAGTTTTTTTTTACCAAAAATGTGAGACACTAAACACTGAGACACTGAAACTAGACAATTGTTAATTAATATTCTAATAATCATTAATATTCACCAACCATTTCGTCTATTTAACCAAATCCTAACCTTAACACAACAAAGCATAAATATTTGCACGACTCGAAAGAATTCAAATTTGAATTGTAAAACTTGCAAATAACTCGACTTCATTACAACGTTTTCCAACTGCATGAAATTTGAGACACAGTGCACGATATTACTTACATAGGATAGCCATCAAATGGTACTGTGCCGCGTAATAATCTATTTGGAGTTGGGCTATGTTATGACTAAATGAACTGGTCAAACAAGTTGATGTGAAGGTCACCTTTAGATAAATATTACTTAATAGCTGCTTAGATTGATATTTTAGTGAATTTTAATGTGGTATTTGTATTTGATTAATGTTACGAGGCGAACTGGATAGTCTTTAAAGGCTTAAGGAGACACTGAGTGATCATAGGTACCTAGAAGCAGTAGATAGTTTTAAAATGAAAGTAAAAATGCTTGGGAACTTTGGGAATTAGAGTTTTTGCCAAATATTTATAGCCATTGTTGTGGATCTCAGATTAAAAATATAGGCATCTGCAATCGCCAATTTGCAGTGAGCTAGCTTGATAACAAATGCCAAAACCTTCCCTGTATGGGAAGCGGTCTATATATGCTATTCTCAGCATTGGTTCATTTATAAGCGCATAGGTCTTTATCGGGAAGAACTAATGTAGTCTAGCGTAGTAATCGAACGTAGTTGTTACATACATAGATCTGCCAAATTTCAACAACACTCTTTTGGGCAGTCGTGTTAAAAGACTCAGCAATGATAGGATGTACTTTAATATTTTTAAAGACCAAAGGGGCTCAGGATATGCAGTAAACATCCATATAACACTAAGAATAAGAGAATCCTCTACCAACAAAACTAAGCGAAACATTTATCAGTATTCCGTTGCCTCTATACCATCGTAATCCTTTTAAGGCGAATTGAGACCTCAAGGCTTACCTATAAACGGTTTACCAATAGCATTAAACGGGATCCGATCGATAAATCTAGATTTTGATCCATATTCTTAGTAAACAATAGGATACCATAAAAGCGAGATACAGTTACTGCTATGCCAGCCCCCTTTGACCGGACTGGCTTTAGGGAGCATACTCACTTCGTTTACGTTCAGCGAATGCGCAGCAGAAATTTCGTGAGTCTTGCGTAGCAATGTTTTGCTGTATGCATTCTCCTCTTGCCCCCTTTTTTGTCATCCCATGGAAATCCTTATGGGCTTCCTCGGGGATATGAAGGCTAACTGAGGAGCCGCTAGCCGTACTCTTGCCGGCAAAAACAATTAGAATGCTGTAGTCGGGGGGCAATCCGGGACTAGACTACCGGTAACCCTGACAGGGGAGACCGTTTATTAGGAACTGCATCCTTGTTGTGAGGAGTAGAAGTGTTTACCCCATCGCTTTTAAGAGATGTCTCTTTCACCGTCCAAAGATTAAACAGGTAGGGCAGCAGTCATTATTAACTCAGATCTAAACCTCCTTATAGTTTTTCTTCGTAAAAGTATTGCAGGATTAAGAAGCTTTGACTGCAGTCTACTGTACAGAAACTGTTGTTTGTGTACAAACGGGTGTGTGAACGGACCTTAAATCCGAAGTAAGAAAAGATCACGATTTCCGATTCATATTTTTGTTGGAATCTGACTGTTTTGGGTTTGTGGATTGACTGTTACATTGTACTGTATTGATGACAATCGAATGACCTAGAATGAGCAGTTTTTGTAAAGACATTTGCTTTAAGTTGTATAAAGGTTGTGCTCTAATGACTTTTCTTAAATATTCTTAACTTTTTGCTAAGCGATTTTTTCGCGCACTAAGGTATTTAATCCTTGTATCGCAAGGGGGTTTCACAAACGTTCAAGTCAAATGCACAAAAATACTCAGACAAGAAGAAGCGAAAAACTCGAATCCATAAAAGTTGAACATGCCACGAGTCGTGTACGTATGTAATACATAGTAAAATAAAATAAAACTGAATTTCATAATATATCTTCTGCTACTGATTAAAAGTAATTATTGGCATAATTATATTATCGTATTGTTATTCATTCATATGCCTACTGAACTCAGATATTTTATCTCATTGGGGTCATATATTGTAGTAATCAGTGTTACTAAGACTATATTATTTCAATTGGTAGGAATGTTTAAATAAGTTACATTATTATTGGAATTCTCTTATGATCCATACATTGCATTTAACCTATTTGTCTTTTGAAATTATGTACATATCTGCCTTTATATTTTTTACAGATTATGTAATCCGAGCATTGTTCAATAGATATAAAATCGAAGTAAAGCTACAGTTCTTACGGTCAGAATTTGAAAGGTCACCAACTGTTTTTTTTGGTGGATTTGAACTGAATCCCCATCATGTTACTTCTCCTTCAATGTATTCTCACAAAAAAGGTAGAAACTAACTTAAATAATTTCGTAAAATTTAGGTCACAAAAACATGACTGGTGCTAACGATATCCATAAACGGATAATACCACCATTACCATCAAACTAGGGATCTATAATTAATCAAAGATACTTTACAGTGTGTCGTAAAGACCAATAAAAACGTTTTAAGGAAACGACATTATTATTTACGACCAATCAGGAGCAAGCGTCATCGTTTCTGAAGTTTTTGTTATGTACTTAGAGGTTGTAGAGTCAGAGTATGAATAGGACGAAGTATCTTTATTAAATTTACAGGTTGAGACTTGAAATAAGAACAATAATATAAAACATATTAAATACCCATAATATATTAAATACGAATTTCTTTCATATCACTTGTTAGTGATAGTGAGAGTGAGAGTGGGAAAATTAAATAAAAATACGTCAAAGACTCCGAATAAAACGGAAAGGAAGACTATTTGAATACGGGAGAAAAAAATATGAACAAATATAAAAAGTTCTGAAAAAGAAAGAAGCAATATATTGATACCAAGTTTGAAATATCAAACACGACTTTTTAATGACAAAAATAAGGTCAAAGCATTATTTAGTCAATAAAAAAATACACATGTCATAACGATTATTGCGAATTTGATAAGGCAATCGATTCATTTTGTTAGTTATCGATTTGCTGACAGAAGTGCAAATGCTATGTAATAATGATTGAGCAGTTTTGATGCATAGTAATACAGTTTTTTTTATACTAAGTCCAAAACTTTGACTTGATGTGTCAGAAATGGGCTTTTACAACGATAGACGATTTTTTGAATAAAAGATTTTGAAATAAGGAGTTAGGAGAGATCACACTCAACTAACAGTTGCCCCAATAAATTGTAATAAAAATGTTTGATAAATTATGGCAAGTAGATATAATTTAGTAAATAAAAATGTTCTTGTACACTTGAAATGCCAGCCATCGTGGTATTTTCAATTTAAAAGAGAAAAACAAACAGACACCAAGAAAACCTAGTTTTTCACATAAGCAGATTCAATGAATATTCTACATTTACTTTTCATTAACCAGTAAAGTATTATAGGCAGATATTTTAATTATCTGTGTTTTTGAAATAATATTCACATGAAGTGTTCATGTGAATATTATTTTATTTATGCTAAGCTAGCTACAAAGTTTACTTCATCAACAATGTCCGGTAATAACATGAAACTTCGTCACATTTTTACTCAAGCGTAAAATTTACGACGATCATTAAAACAATTGTTGTAAATGATTTAAGTATTCGCTTTATGATATATATTTTATTAAGCCCACAATCCTTTGAAAGTTACTGTTTACAGTTTGTTAAGCCTTTGATTTAAGGGCTTAGTATTACTTTGTACAAAACGCCTGACGAGAAATTAGCAAAGTAAATAATCTTCACTAAAGACGATCTAGTTCTTGAGCGATTTTGGAAGTAGTTGAATAATACAGACTCCTTCGAGGTTCGTTAATTTCATGACTGACTTTCTAAGATTTTGCAGATCTCTTGGTTATAGCAAATATGTCTGAAAATTCTGAATTTAATATCTTTATGATTTCTAATGTCGTCGGTATCGTTTTAAGGATTCAAATGCAATCGAAACATTTAATAATGTTATATCGAATTATTATAATATTTTTTGTCAGATCTATAGACTTGGAATAGGCTCAGACTGTGATTTTATTCACCGGCCTATTTAAAACTAAACGAAATAATTATTATTTATTTATTTTACAAAGGTTTAATCACGCTTATTTATCGGGATAGCTCGACTAGTGTCGTCGTCGTCGGAGTTTTGAGTCTTTAATTATGTGACACCGCATCGAAACTAGCCGGACAATCCCTATGAGTAGGCCGAAAACCGTATTAAACAAATAATTAACAAAAATACATTAATAGTCGTGATTATCTTCCAATCCAACCACTTCACATTATTTCTCACCTCATTTAAACAAAAAGCATAAAGCGTATATTATGTAAATAATACGGAAAACACAAATACTATGATGACTGTGCCACATTCCTAACTGGCCGGTGACAAAATGTTGAATGGAACCAGTTTGACTTGATAACGTGAACACAGCTGATTGTGTGTGGGTTTAGAAGGTCAGGATACGATGGATTATAAAAAAAATGGAAAGTTATGCTGTTCTTTAAATAATGGAGTATTTTTTTAGAAAAAAATGGCGTTTTATTTTTGTTTGGGTTAAAGTGTGGCATCTGGAATCTTTGACATTTTAGTTATGCAGACTAGAAGTACCCTTTTCTGTCCCTTTTCTGAAGGTGATTCTTTCCGTACCCTTATTTTAATGGTGAAATGTTTGATATTGTTAAGCAAAATATTTCTTTTAGGAGTAGAACCAGCACACTTAAATACTTGATGTAACAAATTAACTCTGAGCGTCAACAATGTAGTAAGTTCTGCAACAACTGCATTGATTGCACGGGTATCCGAGTGGTATCGGTCACCAAGCCACATACATTGCGCACACTTAGTCGCGGATTCGATTCCGAATATTTGAGTGACCCATGAATGCTCATTGGGAGTCTGAAAGAATATTTTGATTTGAACATGTGACTTGATTTTTTTTAAACACTCCGCGAGCCAAAAATTTAATTCTTTAAAAAATATGACAGAGCTTTGTCTATTATATATTCAGAAAATGTGTACGAAAAGTGTCGTTGAAACTATTTTTAAGTGTTAAACAGAACATGGGAACTAGTCTTTTATTTGGCATAGTTCCATACTCCGAGTACTAAGAATTCCTTAACAGGAAAACAGCACAATCCCTTTATTTCAGGGTCACCAGAGATCGGGAGAAGTACGATGGAATAGATTTTTCTAATATCACTGAGTGTTCTTCTGCTTTTTTGAAAAAACTGTACATATATATAAAGGCTACATGTTTTTTTTTGTGGTTTTGAGAAAGCGCGATTTATTTTCACAAAAGATGAAAGACAGATTTTATGTCTTTGGGTAGCAATATCTGCCTGTATGAAGACAAATATGTGGCTCTCGCAAAAATGGACCTAGATTTACCTTCGACTAGTTTTCGAAAACATTATCCTTTTTAAATTCTCCATTTCATCAAAATCAACTTTTACACTAATACCTAAATAGAAGTAAGTTCCTTTTTTAATTTGAGCTTTTAGCAAAACAGCCATTACTTGAAAAATTGGTACACCAAACTGTCCCAAAACGAAATCAGGAAGACAAAATTACAGCGAACTAATTACATAAACGCTTATCAATCATGCCGTCAAGTCGTCAGGAATGCGACCGGACCCCTTACCACTATATTCCAAACTAAACTTCTGCAATTCTAGGAGCGAGACAGCAATACACTTTGTAGAGCGCCATCTCTCTCCCACACCGACAATAATGTTACTTAAACCGATCGTGGTACGAGGTCTGTTAGATAAGCATGCATCTGTTGCTCTCATTTGATGTACTACGTAAGTGTGCATTGTTTTGATAGCAACTTGATTTGATAAGAGTGAAACTTAGTTTAGGTAGACAGGCTGACTTGTTAAGATAATTGTTTTGTTTTAGTCTGTTGCAATGGATAGTATCGTTGTTCTGTTTTGTTCTGTGATATTGTAATTAATGTTTGATGTATCGTGCTTTGTTTTGTACTTACAAAGCTTTGCGGGGTTTAACAGGGGTTGGAAAAACAAATCATGGATTGTAGTACCCGCCTACAGCATCGAAGACCACGGTAGCTCTATGCTGTTTTGCGATTTTAAATGATTATTGCTTGTCTTACGCTGTTTTTCTTCACTTTTTGTCAGTGGTCCCTTAAAACAATTGAGAAAGCACAAAATATAACTTTGAAGAAGTCACACAGTCATTTTGCCTGCTGCTGCTGTTGGGATCGAACCTGGACATCGTGCTTACAAATCCATGCATAGAACCGCAAGGCTAACTCGACACCTTGCCATGGACTGTATAAAAACAATCTTAAGGAGACCATAAAAACCATAAAAAATATGTTATTTTTTAAAACAGAAAAATAAAAATCCCATTCACAAAGTAGAAAAGGTATCCTAAAGATCTATAGAAAACCTCGTCTCATGTTAAACAAAATACATTATTTCACAGACCCGTCCAATAATTAGCGTCTAGTTATTACGCAACATACCCCATAATCCCTGTATCGCTTACCACCATACATCTTCCACATCCATTTGCCCAGACCCTGTACCACGAAACCTATAAAACCAATCCGGGTAATGATGTAAGCGGAACAGGAGTATACGCAATGTATGACTCCCTCTTGCTTCCACAACGACAAGAGTCTTGTTTAAAAGTTTTACAGTAAGTTGAACATTTGAAATCTTTACGATGTTTAATAATCGTATGTCGAGGTAATTAAAGGTATGTAGTTGTGTGAGCGAACTGAAATTATTATAAATATCTGCTAAGCACCCGTGCACTAATGATCGTCGTAATGTTTCTGATGCGCGTTGAGTACGATGCGATGTAGATGTTGCACGGAATAACGAAAAATAAATAAAAACATTAAGTTTTTTGTTTTTTTGTATTCTACATAGTTTAATTGTGAATTTATAGTGCCGCGTTATACTTGTTAAAATATGTGAGATATAATATAAAGACTCAATTCTCTCTTTATTCGAAGAGATCTTTGCACATTAGTGCGACATTTAAAAACAATAATAAATAAATAAAAATAAAAGAGCATTTAGTTTCTCCTCCTTCCAGAATAAAAAAGTAATGGTTTAGCTAGTTGTGTTAGTATCAATGAGAAAATGTATTTGTTATTGTTATTTAATAATTGTTTTTTTAAAACAATATAAACTATTAAAGTAAGTAACATATGCTTTATTTTTGGATAAGGTCCTTACCAAGAAAACTTAATAGATATTCTGTTTTCTCAATACTAAATTGTTGACAAAACTTCAAGCTTTTTCCGAAGAGGTTTGTTTAAAAAATATTGGTTAACCAACAAAGGTTGTTGAATAATTAAACGTACAAATATAATGAAAAGCCGATGGCTTCGAGCACATCTGTCGAACCACGTTCTAGCTGGTCGAAACTTGTCTTCGTTTGCTTACCTTACTGACCTAGGTGTTTAATTGGTTGTTTAAGGTTTTGAACAACCTCATTTATTTGTGCCTTTTCTTAGATAGAGAAAATGCAGAGAAATAAGGAACTTAGCATCTTGGGGAAGGCGAGCGTATTAGAGTACTGTCCAGTGTAAATCTGACGTTCAAAATATGCTCTCTAGGAGTATGATTTCATTTTCAAATTCCACCATTCTTGATATTTATGTTTGTATATGTTTTTTATTTAGCAGACTTTTCACACAAAACCGCAGAACAAAAGTCAGTCTTGAGAAATATCACATACCATTGTAACATATCCCATACAACGACATACCGCTTAAGGTTTTTGAAGTACTTAACAATTAATGTCAAAACCGCAACCCAAGGATTGAAGGTTCCACATTCCTCTTCAAATAACTTCGAAACGTGCAAGATGTTACCGTCATTAGCGGCTGGAAAATTACTAGATATTTATTGTCATATCAATACGTTGGCATTTGCGTACAGACACACTTAATTAGGTAGAACTTGGGTCCTCGATTTTGACTGTAATACGTCATGAGTATGTCGAGTTAAAAAAAATAAAATTAAACTCAATACATGAATGTATGGATCGCCTGAAAAATAATTTAACAATATTCAAATGTTACAGTTGCAATATACATTTGGTAGATTTTCTCACACAATATGTTTACAAATTATAGCCTTGTTTATTCTGATATATGCTATATTCTTGTAAAGTTTCATTAAAATCTGTTCAGGAGTTTTAAAGTGATAGTATGACAAGCATCCATCTATACTTACAAATATTCTTATACATATAAATTATAGGCCTACTTGCGAAGCATACTTCTGTTATTATATTCCTGTTAACATTTTGAGATATAGCTCGCACAATTATACTAATTACATTTAATTAAAACCATTGGGTCAAACTATTTAAATGAGATGCATTTCTAAACGAAAAGATACAAACCCGTAGCTTATAAAACTGTTTTTTAAGACATCAAAGTTCAAAGCTAGCAATAAATGAGTAAATATTCGATTTCGTTACAAAAACATTGAAATCAGTTAATATTAGTTAACATTTTAGTCGTGTCTATATAAATGTACAGACGGAAGGACAGACAGACGGAAGTACTTAAGAGTATAAAAACGTTTCTATATTTAGATACAGCCTTCACAATTTTTACACTTAACTATTCAATTTATTGTTAAGTTATTTTAGTAAAAAAAAATAGACTTTCAAACTAAAAACACTTAACGGATACGCAGTACGTATAATAAAGAAAGCACATGAATTGGCATTTATTATTACTGATAACCAATGTAACTAATTGCTTGTGTCGAATTATGAACGAGAGTGGTGTAAAATCTTTATTATTCCTGCTCTCAAGAACGAGATAAAATTAAAGTTAGAAACCACCGACAGTTTAAATCCCTCAACTTTTAAACGGCTGAACCGATTTCCATCAATTATGTCTAACAATACGCAGCTACTAACACAAAACCAACTAAATTGTAATCGCTTAATCCATTCGGGAGCTATGGTACCACGGACAGTCCGACAGGCAGCCATGTTAAACTTATAAAACCTCTCTTTTTGCATCGGAGTTTAAACAAAACGCTCATTTGGAAAATTCGATATATTTATACGGCTTGAATTACATTGCGTATTTTGCTTTCAACATAAAAAAATGATATACTAGCTACACCAGCAATGTATCACAACTAATACAACTTTTCTTGCACCATTTAAATAATTTTAAGTCATCGTTTATGCTTCGTTGTCTTGTTAAATGTAACTTTTTGCTATGTACATCCGGATAAGTTCAAGCAGTGTCTTTGAAAAATTGCTCTGCGTTTTTGTAATTTAAATTGTTGTGAATTCTTTTTATTCCTATAAGGAACTTTTGAGAAATAGTTAAGCGTGTCATGCAAAAAGTCAATAAGGAAATATACATATTATGCTTCAGGAAATATGATTATAATAATAGTTTTGATGATATGTAATATGTTTAAGCAAATCAATGAAAGTCAAAATCTAACGGATCGAATCGAATCATCCTAAAATTTTTCGGTCATCGAAACCACAGCAACATGCTTCCGTTTTTCCCTCTGGAACCTTAACACAACTTAACAAAAAGATTGACTTCCGATCAAAAACCAATACATATTATACAACCTTGGTTACAAAACGGAAGTTTTTAAGACCATTTCAATGTCTTACCAAGCATGCACTAGACATTTACATGAGCCATAGCAATTAGTCTTGCATGCAAACATATATGTGTATAATTGCCTGACGTAGACTAAGACCAGTGATATCATAACAAAATGACGAACCAACTCATTTAAGGACATGGTAATAGAGTTGTATTTTTCTGACATGTGACTTCGGGTGAATTTTTCATAAACCTAAGATTTTTTTTTCATTTGCCATGGTGCAGAAAAACACTTTATAGTATTTTATAACGTCATTTTCTGCAACGTTTGCTGGGTCAACTAGAACTAAATTATCAAAATCTTTCTAAGACACCATTGACAAACTGTGAAGAAAAACATCCTAAGGAAATCTGGTTTCCAAATAAAAAAACCTGAAAACGCCAACCCGCTGACACCTAGCATCCAAACTTCCCTATAAGCAAGGAAGCCTGTGCTCAGCAGAGGAACGTACATAGGCTGGTATTATTGTTATTATTTTTCACCATAAGTATTCACCTTAGTAAATACGAGTACCTGCTCCAAATTGCCTCTCTAATCGAACAATATACAAGATTTAAATAATAACAAACATCAATAACTAAAAATCCGACAGAATTCCGTCACAAACAGACACACACACGTGTTCATGTCATTATACTGTTTACTATTCATGCTATACACGGTTATTCATGAATGACATCACCAGACTATCGGAATAAAGGCGTGGTTATATAATCATTGACGACACCGTTTTTTTGAAGTTTTTGAATTGTATTTGGATGTAGTGGCCGACTTTTTGGAATTGCTGGTCGGTGTGGAACAGATCTTTGTTTTTGGATTCGTTAAATATACCTGTTGCGTAAAGTACCTATATTTATCACGTTGGTAGTACAGCCATAATAAGTCTGGTGTTAATGATCAGAATAAAAACACTTCAAATGTTAAAATATAGTAACAAAATCATACTTATAATTGTTGTCTATTTTTACAATAAATTAAACTAAACTAATATTTACCTTTTTTAAACTATATCAATATAAAAAGAAAAATATACATTATTACACAGCGTTAAAAAATACATCTTCATCCCTGCCAAAGTCGGGAAAAGTGTCCAGAAGACTGGCTGCATTGATACGTTGTATGGCAATTCTAATTCTTTGGGCAAAATGTAGATCAGCCTTCTGATCATGGGTAGAGTCGACCAAACGCTTTGCAAGTTCTTCATAAAGAACTCGCAAAAATCATACTTAAATCTATAATTCGTCTTAAAGTAAATTACAGATTACAGACACATACATTTATCGATTACACAGATGATTGTCTTATGGGATCGAATCCGCGACTCGTCAAGCACACAACACAATTTTGGAAGCCTCTATTTTCATAACATTTATTTGCATCCCACAATGTGTTGAAGATTTTACAGTATAGACTTTAGGCTATGTACAATAAAATTTGTGGGACCTGTGGGGCACAGCAAAACTCACTTTAATGAATAGTTGGAAACTTATGTTGAGTATCAACAACAAGTAATCACAATCTACTATCTAGTGCTCTTAATCAATCAATGTTTGCGAAGCAAATGTCACGGTCACCAAAACTGGTTTCGAAAAAGTATCATGACGCTATCTTCAGTATAATATTGTGCATTATTTATGTTTTTAAATGGATATTTTAAAATATGTGATCATTATGCTTTTGTTTGATTTTTGCTAGACATTCATTTTGTGAACATAATGTGTTGGTATATCGCGATCTTTTGAAAACGTGTTGACGAAATTTAAATACTTCACCGAGGAGATTGACGTATGTGCATATTATGGCTTCTACATACCTTAAATAAAAAATACAACTTATTTTTAAACTTTGAACATCACCTTCGTCTATCATGTACACCTATTAAGATCAGATAAAAAATTACGCCACCGCCAAAGCTAATCTAATAATAATCCATTAAAAACTTAAACTAACAATGGAGAGTTATTCGATAGCAATTCTGCAAAAAATATATATATAGCAAACAGCGGTTCCCCAACAATCATTGTTTACCCTTTTTAGATAATCTTCAGGGGTATACCCGCCCTGTTTTATCGTCCTTTTAAAGCTATTTGGGACGGTGAAATATTATATTTGTGTTAGATAAAACGTATGTTTCAAGTATCGTATTACCTTTGTATTAAAAAATAAATTCTTGTTATAAAGACTGCATTTATTTTTCTTTATGGTTTCAATTTTTGCAAGCGCTTGTTCTTGACGTAAAGTTCAAGTGGAATAAGTGACAAATCAAGGCACGTGACTTGTTGTAAAAGTCATTCTAAAACAGGAGTTTGGTTCTTAGACTATTAATAATAATACATGCATTTTTTAACATAATTTGGTAAAACGATTCCCAAGGGTAGGAAACTTTAATGTGTAATGGAATTACAAATAGATTTTTGCCAGAAGTTTTCACAAAATACAATCTAAAGGTAAAAAATTTCAAGTTATATATTCAATAATACAAAGAAGGTTTTTCAATAACTACTCCAGTTAAGTTAATTTGTCGAAACAACTAGATATTAATGTCTCAACACCTCATTCAAAAACGAAACGTTACAATCAGACTGCATCGCATAATAAAGTCTTTAAAGTTGATTCGCAGCTCGCAGGAATCTTGCTTGCCTTGGTTATTTCCTACTTATTTGCTTCTCTCGGTACCCCCGTACCAATGTAATCAATAAAATCGCCATACCTCAAACTTTTACTAGCGAGAACGGTAGCGATACATCGATATTATGAAGCTGCAACAACATGGTACGGAGTTTTCGGAATTGTGCCGAGAAATTCCGCTTTATTTTTTACTTGTTTCACCGTAGCCAATAATGTTTGTAATAATATTTAGGGTAATAATAAGGTGGTTTAAACTTTTAAATTCTTGTTTACTGTGTAAACTTTATTAAATACATGATTGTATTAATTATTTTGTATGTTAAATTGTTGACGTACGAATTAACAGACGCGATGACATCGTGGATAGAAGACAGTATTTTACGTTTTATTAAACATCGTAAAGTGAGTGAGGGTCTTTTTTAACGAATAGGACATTAAAAAAGGCCCCCATAGAATAGTCTCCTAAAACAATATATTTGGTACAAATGGTAATGAAACTTGTACGTCAAGGGACAGTGATCAATGTCCGTTTCTTCTTCGTAAAAGGCCTTTGCCCTGGACTGGGACAGTTACTGGTTGTTTTTTTTCCGTTTTATAGGCTGTAAAGCTGGTATTATACGTTCGGTAACAACTTGTAATAGGTTAAATAAATGAAAAAATATCATCTGTTCCAAGTATTAGGGTTAGGTATTACGATACCAATAGTAATACCGATATTTGATCATTTTATTTTTTATTTTTGTGATAAATTAATATATGATTTATTTCAATGGTAACGAATATTGTGAATAAAGAAATAATATTTCTCTTTATCTTTTTAAGGTTACCGGATTCGGAAGTACAAAAAAAAGTATCGATAACTTTAAAGGAAGTCTCTATTAGCGCTACAGTGTTAATTTAAAAACAAACTGTGAGATTTTAATTTTCGAATTTCTGTTTTTGAATGTGTTGTTGTTTTAAAGTTTTTTTTCTGGGTTACTAGGGATGTGAAGTCTAATCCTGATACAAAGTCATAAAATAAAGAACGCTGTTTGTCTTTTATTGGATTGCTAGGGATGTATTCATAAATATCGATTTTTACAGTCGTGAACTATAGACTGGTGACAAGCAATTATGAGTCACAGTTTAACAAGTAATGATTAACAAAGTAAATTAGTATAGAGCTGTTTGTCTGCCTGTGTTGTGTAGGATTCTTATAGTTTTAATAGCGTTTTATGACAATGTGGTGTACCTATAATTTTTTAACAATACTAAACAGAACAATACAATTATTATAATATGAATAGTTTTGACAGAACTTATTGTATCTTTGTAATCTTTCTCTTATAATCGCTATTTTAATGATTAGCTGTTTTTGTTGTGTATAGCAGTAGTAGATAGCCTAGTGGTATGACCTTGGGACTGCTAATTCAAAGCCTTTGACTCAAAGGTCTTGAGTTCAAAACCCGGCACACACTATGATAGTCATGTTTTGTCGAATCATGTACGTTTTAAAAATTAATTAAGACGTGGTTGGACACTAAGTTGTACATTATAATATGTATAATAAAAAGAAGATGGGAATTTTTTGCCATTAATTTAATTTTAGCTTTAAATGTTGGTAGAAAACAATCGAGTCCAAAATATAAAACGCTTTGTTGCAGTTTGATCACAACTTAAGCATTTAAGTCAAAATGTCGGATTTTGCTTTGAATTTCTGCATATCCTGTTCCATTCTAAGCCAGGGCATTCAACGTATAACTCACATGGTATTGCTATTCAACTAGATTTACTTCTGATGTATAATGAGACAAATGTGGAGAGTTTGAGACAAGACAATAAGACAATTCAGGCTATTGCAGACCATGTATGTGAACCATAGGAATGATAAACTAAATCTGAATTTTATGATAATGTTGAGTCGGAGTCTCCATGGGTATATTTTGTAAATTAAAAATTATAATTTGTTTGAAAAGTTATATATTTGTGGCTGTCATTCTAATTCTCTTGTCAAATAAGAAAATAGGATATCTACAAATACGTACAATTTGTGATGAAGTAACACAGAAGGTACTAGGTAAAATTGACTCTACATTCGATAACTTTGGTAAATACTCATGAAAATACTGAATATGAAGCATAAAAATATAGAGACCTTAAATATTTGTATTTAAGAGATAGTTTTAATGTATCTTATTATAATGTATGATGAAGAAGCATTTGTAAAGTCTAAACTATTTGTAAAAAGAAAATAGGAGGAAAATTTTCGAGAAATGTCACTTGCAAATATGCAAATAAATTATGTAAACTTCGTTCGCGACTCAGTATTCAATCTACTGCGCATGTCTAGCGAATGTCAATGTCTTTGAATTTATAGCAAAATAGAAAAAAGCTACATGCTTATTGATAAGCAAAATTCAACTTTAAGATAATGGCGTAGGGATATTTTTTGTGGATATTAAAGTGTAAATGTATTTATCACAGTTTGATTCTTTTGTTTTATTTTCTTGCCAGCCAGTTCGATTTTTTTAATTATATAGTTATATTTTGAATTCAAATTTTATATTAAATGAGATCGGGATTTTTGGAACGTTCATAATTCAAAAAACGGTGAATGGTTTGCGAATACCGGTGTAAATGTATGACCCTTTTTTGAAGTTTTGAGTTTAATAGCATTGTGGAGTTATAAGTTCCTGCTACATGCGAAAACTACGAAGATACAAGTTGTGCCAAAAACTATTTATATATTGATAATAGCAGTAAAAATTAAACATCGCAATTAAATTATGTAGGTATGTGAAGTTTAAATTACGTCTGTTACAAAAGAGGTTCTTATAAACCGGTTATTACTTATTTATACTTAGAAATTTAGAGGACAAAGTATCTACCTGCTGAAGTAAAAATAAAACAGAAATAAATGTTAAAACTTAAAATAAAATCTTGCTAAAACATTGCTCATCTTTTAAATATTTAGGTGGTCTACCCGTTCCTAACAATAGAAATATTGAAAAATATTTGCACACAAAAAAGAAGCTTAAGAACTTTCGGTGACCCATCCATCGATTGACCTCGGTAAAGGTTGCTTGACCTTGAATAAATTCCATTCAATTCCAGTTTTTTAGCCTCAGAATATTAGTAAGGCAAAAAATATTTCTATAGAAATAACGTGTTTCAATATGTTCTCAAGTTATTGCCCAAGGTCTAATCCAGTCTCAAATCAAGTAACGTTTTAGGTCGCAGTCAAGTTTTTTAGTTATATTAATTACATTTTGCTCTTATTTTGTTTAATTCAACTAATAAAAATAATTTATCCTTGGTCTTCGATCTCTGTACCTAATAGGAATAACATTCCATGGCTTTATTTAACATATTGTGATATTATGGTGAACCGTCTAAAATTTGAAACTCCATTTTGTACCCACATTTGCAAAATAAATTATCTTAGTCTAACATATGCAGCGGACAGACGGTGGACCCTAGTGATAGGGATCTATTTTTACCCTTAGAGTACGAAGCCCTAAATCTATTTAATCGCAAAACATGTATTAACAATAACATTGGTTTCAGTTGTCTGACCTTAGTGTGAACTAAAATAGTATTAAAAACGAACAGTCGAACGTAGTTTTACTACTTAATTACAACCTAAGCATTTATTAAATACTTTTTTCTATAACAAGATTGTTTATAAGTCATACAAGTTAACGATTTTACCGCCATTGTAAAATGTAGAGTCAATTTATCAGTTCTACTGTGTTCACTAAGTTATTATTAACTCATTAAATTACTATTGACCTTGGTTATATTGGAAACCATTTTAAGTCACTTGGTGAGTGAAATACGTTAAAAAGAGGTATTCCAGAATTATATGTAGCGACAATTGTAAATTTTGATAATATTAATTGCACACCATAAACATGCAACCGAATTTATATTAAAATTGTATGGGGTGATGAACTTTGTATGGGACCAAAACGACAGCTATTTAACGTAAAATAAAACAAGAATCATCAAAATCGATTTATCCAGTCCGAGGTTCTGAGGTTAAAAACATAAAATGAAGAATTGACAACATCTTTCTTTTTGAAGTCGGTTAAAAAAAGAGGCTAAAGTACAAAGTAGATTTGGAAATTTTTCCTCAGAGTTATCGTATAGGAATTGTCGATGCCAACAAGTTTGAAATAATAATAAATCTAAGAGCGAGATATCCTAATTATAAGGTAAATGATTTCGTTTCATATCTACAATAAGAATCAAACTTGACAACAACACAAGCTGTAAAAACATCAACATTCAACATACCGTTTTGCCAAGATAGTGCTAAGAAATCCTCGTCGCGAAGCCATTGTAGCTCGCTAATTATAGTAGACATATCAGCTATGAGCGACATTACATGATAGCACTTCACAAAACACAAAACAATCACATCACTCACAGAAAAAAAATACAAAAACAGTTATCCGGCACAACACTATATTATCTCCGTAGGTATTCACGCGTCAAAATCGCTTTAAAACACTGAAAAACTTTCGCTGACAACGTAAATACACTGCTATCATACAATATTGATATTACGAAATTTGACAGATCGTAACACGGGGTTAACGAACGGCGTGCGCTTGCGCAGCGTACGTGCGGCGCGCGCGAACGATGCCAACCGACTGGCTAAACAAGTCGCTTGTAAACAGTCGCGGGGGGCTATCGACAACTCGGTATCGACAACAAACATCACTAGCTACAAGTTTCGCTACCTCGTGTGTACGAAGGCCGCAATTTTTACGGTTTAACTTAAGGTTAATGTTACTTGTTCATTTTATTGATGGCTTGAATGTGTTCTCAGATTTTGTAACTGCCTTAATTTGCGATCTTTATTAGGCCGTATGGTAATGTGAGGTAATTATATTAGTGTTTTAAAGTAAAATTGGTTGAAATAAGAGGCTTGAAGAATTATAATGAGTACCTTTATGGTACGTATATTCAATTGTTTTGTAGTGTAACTCTAATTATTAAAATACTTAAACTGGAATATAAGCCTCTATATTGAAGTCGTTTAACTGAGCTCAGGCAGAAACTTATTTTATAATTAAGTGTTATATGAATAACTTCTTCGACTATACGACTTGTAAATATCCCACTGCTGAGCAAAAGTCTCTGTATATTATAATCATATTAAAATTCCCTTTACTCTAAATAAAATACAAGGAGGCTGCCGTTTATTCTAAAAATATTTCTCAACTTTCAGAATTTCAAACCTGGCCGTAATAAATCTGACTCAACCAACGACATTAAAAAGAGGAATTATCATAATTTAAACAATGCAGAGACATTACTATCTTATTATAAATAGTCTTATCTATGAAGATAGCAATAGTTATTCAAACATCTCTAAATTAGGGTGCGCGGGAGCAGTTTTGTAATAGTGATAACAATTTTGTGTTAAGTTGTTTTAGTTTTTAATTTTTGTGACCTTCTTGTTCATTGGAATGGTAAATTTAATGGTGAGGTATATTCGTTGGCTCTACAATGGAAAATAAAAATAGAAAGGTACCTGTTGAGGTGCTGATGAAATATTTAAAAATTCTATTATACCAGTGAAGTGAGTAATTTGTAGCTAGTAAAACGTTTGTCTATAGCACAGTAGTTCTTGAACGAGGGAGCCAATGTATACCTAAGCAGAATTTAACTTTTCTAGGCTAAGTTTTTATTTCGATAAAAAGTTGGTTTTAAAAGTGTCAAAGTCAAAGTAACGTGACGTGACTTTTTGAAAGATTCTAAAAATCAATACAATTGGGTAATGGGGAATAGTTGTCTTAAACTAAACGAACAGCCGAATGCAATGGTAGCTCACCAAGCCAAACCCACAATGCGCCAAATATCGCAAGTTTGATCACCGTGTAAGACAAGGGTTTTTGTCATTCCATAGCTCTTGTTGTGGGTCTGGCTGGACGTATCCGTACAAGTGATATGAATGAAAAAAGAAAAAAAAATTAAAACATTCTAGAGCATATTTCTTTCAGTTAATATTAGAACAAAGGTTTGGTGACACGTGCTTTCTCAAATCAATGAAATCCAGTATCAATGTCACCAATACTACGTTTTATAGTAAGCACGTTGAAATACACATGAGGCCATTTAAATTTGAACACAGATAACCTTTGAACAAAATAAAGTTTATCGGAATTAAAAAATACCGTTTTCTTATCAAATTATAAATAAAACTAACAATGGGGCTAAAAAATTAAGAGGTATGCATTTGTATTAAATTGTAACTGTATTTCATCATTAATATCATCTGACAAGCCTTTTTCCGAACTGTGTTGTAGTAGGCTTGAAGCAGGTAAGCAAAATATCTATTTGACAAAGATCCACATAACTCGGGATCTCGACTTGACACATATAGTCACCCATCCACGTACCGACCGCCTCAAGTGTTGCTTAAAATCATACAATTCTTCATTATTTTCCTTCTTATGCGATCTCAACCAGATCGGTAGTAAGAATTAAGGATACTAAATCCACCCGCAATTATACGAGTTTTATATATCTTGCGAAATAATAGCGACAGAAAAATGTGCATACTAAATGTTTTCAAAATTAAAATCATATCTACGTATTATTTTACCTACACATGAAAAAGACAATACAATTTTCATTGGCAATTGCTGTGGCTCAGCTTCAATAAAATTCTTAATATAGCTGCGAGTCTTGAGTAACTTTCGAATGCTAAGCCTAATATTTTTTGTAACTGACATAGAATTGAATCATCACTCTATATCAAACTAGATGATAAAAAGATTGCATCATCCACATCCGTTCAAAAAAACGTACACAGTAAAAGTAAACTTAGGTATTACGTCTTTTAGCATTTCTATCTTATTATATTTTTTTAGGGTCCCGTACCAGTTAATAAAGGGGCCCTGTTGCTAAAACTCCGCAATCTGTTTCATTGTCCATCTGTACCAGGTTAAACCTCATGAACAACAATAGCAAAGTAGTTGATATTTCCACAGATGAAGGATTTCTGTTGCCATAAAAAAAGCAATTTCTAAAATACAAAACTTACTACAATTTTTTCTGCTTTTACATAAGCTACGGAGCCCTTCACACGCGAGTCTGTCTCGCACTTGTCCAGTTTTAAATTTTTTACTTATACTATTATTAAAGTATGCCTCTAGCTACTTTAATCGGCGTAAAGTTACATATTATAATAGCTCCGTAACAAGCAATTATTTTGCACGGAAGTGTATAATTGGTGTGGTGGCTGGGTGAATACTCTCGGCCGGCAGTGTACCGTAGTTTAAATGGTTAAGCTCGAAATGTATATGAATGTAAGCTCTTTGTTGAATGAATTTAAACTAGATGTTTGTTACATTGAAATGTGGAAGTTTATTAATTAATCTCTAGTTTTTGTTTTTTAATGATATTAAAAACTTTTTTGTTGGATTTTTGACTGTACATGTCTGCGCAGTGTCTGAATGTCAGCTGTTTCTTTCTACCTAATTCTTTTTCACCCATTAGACACATATTGAAATCTTACGAATATTGGCCTGGTTTTTTCAGTCGAGAAAAAGGTATATATATGTGATGTCTTTACCTACCATACTAACACTGCTTAATCTTAACCCCTGAACTAGTCATTACACAGCTCTTATAAGACCATACACGTCTAGGCTGTGGATAAAATCTGAACGTATAAAGAAAATTGGCATTGTCTTATATTCATGTCCAGAAAGTTAATGAAAATTGTCCCGTCACTTACCACAACTTACATACGTAGATCCAGCTTAATTTCCATAAAGAAAATTGGCATTGGCACATCCAAGCAAGCTTCCAGACAAACCCTTGTAAACACAAAGTATCATAAGAACGACCGAGAACACTCCCTGGCAACATCAAATATTTGTTCCTGAATTCTCTCTTTGATGTCAAAGTAGGTTGTATACGTCCTTCAGGTTATACGTTCCTATTATGTGCTCCAAAAGGTCAAGTGTACTTGGGGATGTATGAAACATTGAGCAAGAAAGAAGTAGGTAATATGGTTTCTTAGCTGAAAGAATAGCTGGAGGCTGTGAAAAAGGCTTTTTGTAGAGACTCAATTTTTTGTATGGTTTCCTTTTTTCCAATTTGATTCTTATTCCACTAATATTTTAATGTGAAGGTTTGTTTGGATAGGTGGATCTTTGTTTCTTTTTCACGCAAAAACCGAACCGAATTCGGGTGAAATAGGTAAACAGCTTATAATTTAGATTTTTATCCCAATTTTGTTTCCGTGGGATCATTTTTTATTTGTTGCGGGCGGAGCTGCTGGCAATAGTTAGTTATTTTATTATACTTAAAGGTATATGTGTAAGGTGATGAATAGGGTAAAATGTAAAGATGCGCTTTGGATAAGTGACATTACTGCACTTTAATCAATTGTATTTTTTTAGAGATCACACAATAATTAAAATCCTCCTGTACAGATAGGCAATTATACACAAATTCGCTTCAACCTCCTTTCAAAATCAGTCTATACTGATCGAGGACAGTAATTTTGTAGAGCAACAAACAGTCTGATTAAAAACCTTTTCCATTTAAAATCACTTTAAAAAGCAGTTTCATACATATGATTGGCTATTGAAAATATATTCGTTCTACAATCGCATTAAATGTAGACATGTCACAAATATAGAGTTAGACTTCATCCTCGCGACTCGTACAAATCGCTAAACCTATTTGCTCGTGCTTTTCAGTACTAATGTCACTTGTGGTACAAGTTATAAACGACAGCTACGCAAAATATTAGGCATTGTACTCATTCTATTCACGTATGCAGTGAGAAAAGTTTCATGATTTTGATAGCAATCAATTTGCATAGTTTGCTATTGGTATGCTTCCGCTAGATACGAAATACCTTCATTAAAAGCTTTTTGAAGTTATCGCTTCTTAAACTGAACATATTTTTTGACATCTTCACAATCTGGTCATTTAGTCTTGAGCACTTGGATATCAAAAACATTATCCTCTTTTAACACATTCGGGTAAACAGAGCTGATATTAACTCCATCAACGTCTAAACAGCCTTAAGCTTAACCCAAATAAAGGACTAGACAACGTTGGCATAAGTGCCAAGTTGGCATCATAATGTCACTAGCTATTACTATTCGTAATTGTTCTATTATGGTACAGCCTTGGCAACACCCTGTATGTGTCAGATTTGGCAACCTTATGGTATTTTAACTGCCTTATTCATGAACCGTACACACTTAATGTTTATATTGAACTAATTCAGTTGAGGTGCTGTGGTAATACAATTGAGGTACCTATATTTAAAATGTATGCTTACGATGTCGATAAAAGAATAAAAACAGCACTTGATAAATAAATTCTGATTATTAAAAACGTATTAGGTAATGATAAAATACAAATAAAATTCCATATTAAAGTTTTCAACAAGGTTTTCTTTGCTTTATAATATTAGTTAAGCATATAAGATAGTGCTTACAAAATTTACATTTGAAACTATTTAAAGAGCATGACTTGCTTTAGTAATAAAATACTTATTGCTAATTTTGGCATAATAAAAAGTAAAAATTAGGTATTTCAATAAAACTACGATCAAGAATAAGTAAGTTGGTTCCGCAATACTAAGGGTTCTGTTCTAATAGGTAAAAGAAAAGCGAAAAATACCATCAAATTTATGACTACACCAATAGCTGATGAACTTCTTTCTTTATTCTGTTTAGTTGTTGTTATAATCAGTCAGTATTTCTTCATCTGCAAATATTTTAACTCACTCGTTGTTACGGTTCTTCATATACAGGGCGGTGACACACAAATGGAGAAATAGTAGAGCTTTAGTAAACGCGTTCTCTTTTTATGCTTTGGCTACGAAACTTTTAAAAACTAGTATAATATAACTAAGTTAACAACCATATCGCTGCTTTTTACTGTCAAATATAACATATATATAGCATACATTATATCCTTTTTTTTCCGGGGAAATCCTCATGGACTTTCTCCGCCCTGGGGAAGGCGGAGAGGTGTGCCGGACTCTTACCGGCTAAAACCAACGGAGACCACGGGGACGCAATGCAAACTACCGCGAAACATATATTATATCCTGGGACAACTCACACACGGTTATCTGATCCCAAGCTAAGCAGAGCTTGTGTTATGGTAACCAGACAACTGATAAACTTCCTTATATATTTCTAAATACATACATGTTATAGAAAAATTACACCCAGACATCAGAACAAATGATCATGCTCATCGTACAACATTTGTCCTGGACGGGAATCGAACCCACGACCTCCGGTATAGCAGTCAGGGTCACTAACCACTAGACCAATAGGCCCGTCAGTTCTGTTCCGCTGCCCTCTTATTACTCAACCCACAGCCAACAACACAATGAATTTACGCCTAAACATTACGCGAACCGTTTAACCATTACAACAGTAGCTAACCTTCAATTGTTTTACGACACCTGTAACTAAATTTTACAAGCATTGCCAATCGGAAAATACTATGTTAGAATTTTTAATAGAATTATGCAAAACAAAAAAGCCGATGTAATACGGAATGTTTACTTGAAAATGTATTTGGAGGTAGCTTAAATTGTAATTAGTAACATTGACGATTGGAGAAAATAAATAACAGGTATTAGAATCGGTATCAAATATGTGAATGTGTGTGCATGTGTTTGTGTGTGTGTGTGTGAGAGAGAGAGAGAGAGAAAGAGAGTGTCTAAGTGACATTTGGCAGCTGACACGAAGGCTATTGTTTTTGCCGCTGAAGCTGAGACCAACAGTTAGTATTTCAAGAATACTTTACTTACTTTTAGAAAATAATACGGTTTGATCAATATGTTAAATGATGATAATGTGTTATCAAAATAATAATATTTAAAGAACACTGTATATGCCTATAAATAAACGAATAAAAAAGAAAAAGAAATATTTTGGACTACACTAGGTTTCCTATACTGTTTTACTCTCATGCATATATGCAATATCTAATTCAAAAAGGTTATATCTCCAGAACCCTCATTAAGCTTATTACTTACACCACAACCCAAAATGTGCTTACAATCTGTACTGGATATATTCCTCTACCAAGTTGATTGCTAAGTAAAAAGGCTGTATCTGTCGTTGGCACGTCAACACGTGGGTGTACGCTACCCTTACGGCGTTTGTGACAACCGACAATACAAGTTCTATTTGTATAAAGGAATGTAAGCAGATTTTTCAACGGGTTGGTACAGTTTAAATTGAATTTGAAATGGGTTTAGCAACAGTTTGTAAGCTTACGTGAGGTGAGGTTTAAATGCGAGCGGGGAGCGGGTTTAGGTAGGTTATGACTAAAGAGTTTTATTGACGTGGTTTAGGTTTGTTTCTCTTATGAATTGATATACTTAGTTACTTTTACATTAAAGAAGAAAAGCAAATAATAAAATAATAATTGCGTGCTATGGTTAGTGATAATTTGTATAAATATGTATAAGAGGTTCAAAGCATGTTATGTAGGTATCTTCTACTCCTTGATTTTGAATCAAAAACATTAAAGATGTAAGAAAATATCAAAACGTCGCATGATTTTGTAACGTCTCAAATCTTTAATTGTTTTTCAAAACCTGTTGGAACGTCTTTATAAATGTTTTACTCAATATTTTGCCTAGTAATTTTAACCTAATATGTGGCTAAGGGTCAATTCGTTCCCATCACTGCCCACTAGAGAGCGCAGTTTGCCTCAACACAATCTTGCCATTTGCTCATTCATTTTTACAACTAAACTATCGCTATCGCTTCCAACTTGTACCGCACAAAAGCATGACGAACACGTCCTCTCCTGACGCATATAAGGGTCGTTAAAGTCGTCACATTACACGCTGAAACACTTTGCCGTAGCTTGAAACTATTCTGATGCAAGCAACTCACAAGCAGAATTGTTGGAAACACTAGTATTATATCATTGAACATAGGAAAATTGTTGGAAGTGGCACTCGGGACATGCGCGTTTTAAAAAGGCTAACTGCGGTTAAAAAAGTATCTCAAAGTCCAGCATATCGTTGGATTCGTATTTGTCATAAGGCTATATCACATGAACCAAGATAGACAGTTGTCTCAAGTGTTGTATTTCTGTTGCGGCTATATTTTTTCCTGTGTTGAACATGTTTGTCAATGGTTAAACAACGTTGATACGGTTGTTATGCACCTAATAAATTTTTGTTAGGTCCAAAAATCTATTTGTCACTAAACGGTTTTGTTTTTCTGTATTTGTACAGAACTGAACACAGTCACAAATCTCGTTTTCAATTGTCAGCGTCAGTACTTGCTATTGTTCTGGCATGTTAAAATCAATCCATCAGACATACATTTTATTATTTAACATTTCTGACAGCGCATAAAGAGCGTCGAAAGTCAGACAGCAACAAAGTAAGTTTATCAAAACTTGTTCTTGTATTATAGCAGTGTAAGGGCACTTCCATATAATTTTCTATGCGCTATGGTCACGAATGCCAGAACTTTTAATTAGGTACAGCAGTCACGTTTTAATATTAAGTTTTAGTAACATTTCTAGGTAACGCGCATTTTGCTTGAACTTAGATAGTGACAGTGAAAATTTACGGTTTCCTATGATAATATTAATGTAAATGCAGTTTTTTTTTTTAACAATAGGTTGATGCCAATGAGCATACAATATTTTTTGATAATTCTTCGATAAATCCTTACTCATAACTTGCCATTTACATTTGTGTGTCCAAAAATATTTGAAAAGTAAAAAATCACGTGCGTTTTACCTATTTACCAAAGACCGAATGCAGAATTATTATTCAAACAATCTTAAAATCATGAGTAATTCTTGAATTCACGTATTATTCTTACGGATAACTAAAGCTAAACGTATTGAAGGATAAAACTAGTAAAAACCGGGCTGGTATAAAGAGTTAGGGGAAATAGGAGTGACCACTCCGCTACCATATAAAAAAACTGTGTTATCTATCTATATATACTAATATATAAAGCTGAAGAGTTTGTTTGTTTGTTAGAACGCGCTAATCTCAGGAACTACTGGTCCAAATTGAAAAATTATTTTTGTGTTGAATAGACCATTCATCGAGGAAGGCTTTAGGCTATAAACCATCACGCTGCGACTAATAGGAGCGAAGATACAATGGAAAATGTGAAAAAAAACAGGGCAGGTATAAATCATAACTTATATCTTCTACCCACGGGGACGAAGTCGCGGGCAACAGCTAGTTTTATATATTTCTTATTAGTTTTTTTTTTTAATTATGAAACTATATACATTATTTTGTCTCATTTTGTCTATGTCAATGGATTCCAATTACTGACCAAGGTCGCATCATGGCGGTGCAGCCACTCACACACACTCCGACACAATGACACACATGAACATTTATGTAATTATTATGATTATTCTACAATAATTTCTACTTCAATATTCTTTGGAAGTAAGTAAATAAATGCACTTCTACTCACTTTAGCATCTCGTGTGTCACTTCAGCTAGTTTGTATGATGTGGGTGCAAAGGTTGCAATTGCGTTAAGTGACCGGTTTCTGCTGTTAAAATGATATCGTGATCGTTATGTTATAGTCGTGGGAATCTTGAATGATTGGATGATATTCCTTACAATGATAGTAGAAGAAAGTGTTTGTTTGTTAATTATTTCTGAAGTACTTTTTGGTTTATTTGATGAGCTGTAGTTTGTTTCTGAGAGTAATGAAAATGTCGGGAGAAAAATTGTTTGAACAAACTGTTACAAATACAATGCAGTTTTAAGGTATCGCATCCAAAGGGTCATAACGGAACCCTGAGGCTCGCTGTAGGTCCGGCTATCAGTCTTTAGTCACAAGGTTGTATCTTGTGAACCTTATAAGATCGATAGTTGAAACCAAGAAATCTAATCTAACATATCTAAGGTTTACTGTTAGATTAGATTTGCTTACTTCAGTCATGAAGATTTAAGTCTGGACAAACACATACCTAATTCATTGAAAAAAAATCTCGAAAGGCAAACCGGCGAGCTAAGTATTAAGAATCAAATCACAAATTAAATGTTGATACGAAAAAAAGTTTAATTGATACAAAAATAATAAAATTTCTTCACCTTTTTATGCTATCATTAAAATATCTTAACCAACTGATTATGATCAAAAAGCATTTAAAACAATTTAATAATTAATTATCCAACTTCAAATTATTTTAAAAATATTTAAAAGTTTCATAACTTGTAGAGATTGTTAGTTATCATTAATAAAAAAGTTATTACACAACGCCCACAATTTTCCACCAGCATTCGAAATTTAAATTCAAATTTCGAAGCTATCGTTCCGTGACACCTCATAAACAATTACTAAGTACTCAGATGCGTGAACATCCAGTATAACAAGAACTGTGACATTCATTCATGTGAGATTGCTGGGTTTAGAATGCAAAGCGATTGAATGAATAAGGGGTCTTGGAAAAGTGGTCTTTGTAGGTTGGCGATGTCAGTCGAATTATTGTTACGTGCCTGTTAAAATAATTTCTTTTTAAATGTGTTCTTTTCGTCTTGTTTTCGTTGCATTGTTGAAAATATTCATCTTCTTGCGCAATAAACTGTAGAATGGCCGCTCGAAAATTGTTTTCTATTACTTACCTTTTAAAAAGAAGGAGAGTTAACTCGTCTGAATTTTTTGTACGTTTGTTACGTCAGTACTTCGGGACTGTATAAACCGATTTTTTACTTTTTTTTAACGTGAAATAGCTGTCATTTTGTTTCATTATCATTTCTTCAAGTTCCCTGTTGAGTTTTTTTTCAAGCTGGTTGTATGTTTTTGTTGATACAACAATATTATAAACTAATGAGTATTTTAGTACACGAGAAAACGTAAGCGTCCATTATTCGACAATCCAAATGCATTATCAGAAACATTTTGCAGGTTTTCTTAAAAAAATATTTCCAAAAATACCAAAACGTGCTTTAACAGGATGTTTTCAAAATAAAAAATAAGTAAATGGGATTAAAAGCAATTATCCTTATAATATTTTGACTGGTTCTGTTTTTAATATACCTTAACTTAACTTTTCCAGGAAACTCCAGAACGTAATGATAAACAGACACAAACAGACAATAATTTACCGAAATTCTGGTGAAAGTGGATTTATTTTTACACCTGCGATTACTCCTAAAACAGAAGCCCATTTGGGGATGGGGAGCTGAAAATAATACTGTCGCTTTTGTGGAAACGAGATGCAGCCATGAACAACGAAGTGTGCCATCTCACTTATATAATAGCAACAGACTCTAAGCGCCTCACATTCACAGATTACCGCTATCTGGTAGATAAATTGAAACAAATGACAAAAATCTGTCAAGTAATATAACGGGAACTTATGTGGTGATAGTGATACAGGCCGTAATCGAGATTTTATGTATTATAGCTATAAAAACTAAAGCTATAATTTATTAAGGAATAAAAATAAACATCTATGTAAAGGAAAGGTTTGAGTGTGTTTCCTTGGGTGTGAGTACCATTTCACAGGATTTTTCACTATATTATTGCAATTGCTAAGAAAGAGACAACACTACGGGCTTTATTGCACCATCTCGCTTCCACGGCAGCAAGAATGTTTAGAGGTGTTAGATGAATATACTTACTGATTAAGAAAACTAATAGCGAATACGAATAAAATATACGAACAATTCTTACCCTTTAAATAAATATTGGCATGACCAACGGACGGAAGTTAACGTAAGCTATCAAATTTCAGCAGGAAATTGACATGGACGGCGCGTGCGCGAAAGTGAACCGAACTTGAGTCACGCGGTGGTGCGGTACGGGGTATAAGCTGAAGCGATTTGAGTATTAATGCTTTTGTCCTTTAGGCAACAGTACAACTAAAAGACTTTCTCTGGTAGATGTTGAGCTTCGTTCGAAAATGCTATTCGGCTCTAACTCGGTTAAAAGAGCGATTTCGATGTAGATCTTTTATGATGTCTTAATTTAGTATTTTACCTAATTATAATATTATATTTAACTATTACGATACGGATTGTTTAAATTATTATCGATCATAACTAAATACGCTATCAAATAGAAAATTTAAGATTCAGTTATAAAAAATAAGATACTAAAATGAAATCTATAGAATATAAAATATATCCTTTTTTTACAATACCACCCAAGCGATAGCAGTCTTCTCGAACATTGATGGAAACCATTCATGTATTTATCACTAGTTTTTAAAGATCTCTCAATTAAGTCGCCACTACTCAATTAAGTACCCAGTCAAGTGCCAGCTACACTCCCGACACTAACGGTTTCGTACAAAAAGGCTAAAGATAAATCAATTAGTTTCGTGATAAATAAATAAATTTGCCAGCGAGTTTATAGCCCTAACAATTATTTCTTAACTCGACTTGTTGTTATATCGGCAACAAAAAATAGTACATCGTGTGTCGTGTGTGAAACTGTTTATTATCTAGGTTTAACGGATCATGAAATACAGACTGTATTTCATGATCCGTTAAAGCTACAGTTACGGTGACAGACGCTCAGATAGTGGCAGCTCAGTACTACGGTACTGTTTTAAACTTTGTGTACGGTACTCTAAAAATAAAAGAAACTAACTCCTTAAGTAATTAAAATGTCAAAAGCACTGACGCTAAACGACGCTTAAAAAAAGTATAAAAAGAAAACAAAACAATCGCTCTTAGTCTACATATTAAAACCATATTCATTAAGGATTTATATTAAATGTAACAGCGGCTAGTGTTACTGAAAAAAAACTTCCGAATAATCTCCTTATTCTGTTAAATCGAATCTTAATTTACTAATCGAATATCACTGTCCCTTTCTTTCTTATAGATTTGGAAAGAGACAGAATCAATGTGAATGTAATTAGTTGATACAGAATAGGTCTGTTTGGTTTTTGTTTTTTTGCGCGAACGCCCTTGTCTTGATATATGATAGGCTGAGGTTAAGGACTAAGGAAATATGTTGAGTGGACTGTTATATTTATTTATTAATCGTATTAATGACGGTTAATGTGTCATTAAGAACTTAATTATTATAATTATACTCCATAAAAGTGGAACTACGTTTTAAATTAAGACAATTGTATTTTAAAGTAAGTTTGCGCAACATTTCGCATTTTTTCCTCCCATAAGACTGATAGGAAATGTCGAACGTCATAATATCCAATTTTAAGAAAGAGTACTTCTTAATTTGACTGCGCGGATAGCCGTGTGGTGTGGTCATCGTGATCCAGGAAAGCTTGTTTTGAGTCTGGGTGTCTTTGTGCATATGAATCGTATGTTTGTGAATCCCCTCGCAGCACAAGGACTTTATCGTCGCCCGCACTAAGGAATAGTGCGGGCGACGATTTTAAAAAGAAATAAAAAAAACGCTTTTTTCATTAACAGTTATGTAATCTTACGTACTCTATAGCTTTTCTAAAAAATGCATTGATAAACAATATTACCTTTCAAACGAAAGCGTCCAGTTTCTACAAAACAAAAACATTAATAAAACACAGAAAACAACCTTTTGCGAAACACAAACAAACACACAATCTTCATATCTTTTGTAGTCATGTTTACTTAGAGACAAACTTTGTATCTTTTTTCAAACAAGGCTTTGACATTCTCGAGTTTAGCATCTATGGCTGATATTGTAAGTCAAATAAGGCGCCTTTGTATTTAATTACAGAGAAAAACATGCTTTCAATTTGCAGGTTATGAGTCATTCCAATGTTACACTGGAACAACATACATCTAACTATTTATATAGATGGTAGGAAATTTCACTGTTTAATATGCTCCCGAAATACTTAGTCTTTTTATTTAGCTCTAGCTAGACAAGTTACATCGGTGCAGTGTGATCAAACCGCTCATGTGTTGAATTTGATGACGTAGATTATAACGATAATATTTGTTAAAATGTAATTTGTCAATCAAATCTAAAAATGATATTGTTGGAAGTGTTGAAGAGAGATGCCGCTCTACGCTGTGTACTTTACTTTACTTTAAGACCTGTTGGTATATTCTCTGGAAGTTCTTCGTTTTTATTTCCTTATATGGTACCAGCTTATTTTTCTTTATTTAAAACAATGACTTCCACACTATTGAATTTGATCCTTGTGTCGCTGAAGTCACATCCAAAAATATAGCCAGACTCATGACAAGCATTCATGGATCTCGCAAACGATTGTCCTACGCGGGGATCAAACTAGACACGGACTCATCGCGCACAATGGATTTAGCTTTGACCTCAACTACTCGGTTATCCACGCAGTCACTGCGTAAGTTGCTACTGCTATAAGTCCTTGAAATTCGGTTGCTATAGTGTAAGCGAAATAGGACACTACACCGTCTCACTTCAACCACTTACAAAGTCAGTGTTTCAATAACCGATCCACTAATTAATTTAATATTTCAATTCTTGCAATATCAATTTGCAAATTTATTCAGTCCATTACATAGATATTTTCAATCAAACTCCCTTGATTATAAATGCACACGGAATTTCTAATTACTCTCTTCATTTCATATTCCTTTGTCTGCTATTGATCCTGTAATTCAGTTGTATGGATTTACTATCTATTAACGAGAACTGATTATGTATGTGTTTCTGTTATTGAAGTATTTTCAATTCAAATAGTTACACTTTGAAAAGTTTATTATTATTGATATTATATTTATTCGGGCTTTGAGCCACTATTATGTTTTTTTTTTGTATTTTTATAGATTAATCTCGTACGTATATATGAAGCTTTCTACATCGTTACGTAGTATTCTGTCAGTCCGTGTGTCTCTTTGTCACCAGGCTCTAGAAACATTAGGTATAATGTATAATCGAGGTTAGCCAGCATTAGATAGGTCATGGGGTCACAATTTTCTTTTGCCGCTTTGTTTATCTACAATCTACTGATACACAAAAAAAATGTGTTGTGGGTACAACTCGCACTTGATCAGAATCTTTTTAGAATAATACCATTTATGATAAATTAAATACATTTTTTTCTTAATTAACAGTTTCGTTCCCGCGATACGACAGCGGTTTGGAATCATTACAACATTATATTTTATTTCTACAAAATTCAACCAGTTTTGATGGCATTAAAAGTATTTTCGGTTTAGATCTTATTTTCCTTTGAGTCTTATTTTGTCTGATATTTTTTCTCCTTTGAGAAAAAAGAAACAACCTGATAATTGGATGTTCACATGTATATTTTTTTATATCTTCCAGTAATAGGTAAATATGAGTTTCTTTAGAACTCTGTCGTGTTATTTTAAAAATATCGCGGCTTTGGAGGCCTTTGTAAAAGGCAAAATTACATGAGATGTCTTATTAACTTAAATTCAGAAGGGAATGTGGTTTGTTATAAAATCTGTTGTGATTAATAAAACTTATTACTGTCAGTCAGTTTGGATAATTTTAAAAGATTTTTGAGAGATTTGTTCCTAAAAATATAAATATGTTTTAATTCCTCTCAACTAGAGGCGATCTCAATTATTGAATAACTGGTCTTCTTAACCATGATTTAACTATTTTTATTTTCTAGACATATAAAACACACACAGGAAAGTCCGTAAGATAAATGTTTGGGGACAGTGTTCTACCAATCACGATTACTCCCTGTACTATGATCACGAACCTTAAAATAAACCAATCGTATCCTAATAATAAAATACATATATTCCCATTCAATTTAATCTACGAATATGCCATTAAAATAACAAAAAAAACCTAGAATCGACCTTTTGCCAGACGAAAAAGACAAAAAAAAAAACATATTAAAAACAGCTTAACTAATCAAATCAAACGTGAACAAGGTCCCAGAACCAATTAAACATAATACATTTAGCATCTACTTTCATTCATTTAAAACATTAATATTCTGGTTAAACCGTCCGTATGTCAAACAACGCTTTTAATTATAAAGATTAACTTTAGTTATATTAGAAATTGATACAGACAAATCGTAGACGCAGTTTATCAAAGCAGTATTATATTGAAATAATGGGCGTTGTTAGGAATTTGCATAAAAATGTTAAGGGGCATAATCAAGTCACAAACCATTTATTTCTCTTCTGACAGTAAGGAACACTTTTTGAATGTTCAAAATAGACTGTACCCTGTATAAACCTACCGTCTAACAGATTTTTAAATGGTCAGTCATTTGAAAAAATGGCACAAAAACATAACACGGTCTCATTAAGTCATCCCCTCTTAAAGCTATATTTCAGCTTTGGAAAACAGATGTTGCTATGTGTTGCTGTCTCACTTTCACTTTGCAAATAGAACCTCAGTTTTGGGCTAATTTGACTAAATTATAAACGATGTCCACTTTTATCTGTTTCAGAAACTGGATCACTAAAATTTTCGTTTATTTAAATTTAAACTGAACACTTATCGAAACTGTTATTTTTTACCAAAATAACTCAGTAAAATACGAGATTGACACATGTTACTTGAAAAACAACAAAAAAACTTTTGCCAAGTAAGACAACGGAAACACTTATTAGATAATAAATAAATTATTAAATAAATAAATAGTTAAAACTCACTTAAAACACAAAACAAAAGATCTTTACGAAAAACCCAGAATAGCAAAAAACTTCACAAATAAACTTGGCCTTAACGAGCTTACATAAAAAAACAATTTAGGATTGCCATTTCTATTTCTCATTAACATATTACACCTCTTTTTAGAATTGTAGAAAATATATTATTAATAATATCAAGTAACAATTAATTTAGCGTTGTTAGTTTGGTAGTAATTAATTGCTTGCGAATTGTTAAAATTATGTATTCAATCTTGTCAAATGTTAAAACTAGTTGGGACTTGGATATATAGGGTTATTTATTTGATTTGTCTGTTTATATTTTTCTTAGAGCTTTCTTTATGTTTTTATATATTGTTGATTTTATGACATAAAAAAGCTTTTTTTGTGTTAAATTAGATAAAACTCTTTAACCGGTCAGTACACTTTATGTATTCCTATGATATTTTGCGATTTATATAGCAAATTCGTTCAATATTAAATTCTTATTCCGAGGTATGGTTATACAAATATTGTATTTCTTGTGAATTAATGAACTGATGTACATTGTAGAAAAACTGCAAAATAAAATAGTTTAGGTTACGACACTTAGACTTTTTTTCAATTTTTTCTAAGCGCACATAATTTACCTTCAATACAAGTTAAAGTTAATCAAATTTCTCAATACATTCGGGAGCTATGATGGCACACAGCAACTCGTCTAAATCAAAATGAAACAATCCATTCGGGAGTTACAATGCCGCAGAGTCACGTTAAACTTATAATACCCATCTTTTTTGTCCAATTGTAAAGTAAAATGGGTATATTTTAAGTACCAGTTATTTCTATTCTCAAAATAAACAAGGCATCTATTAAATAACGTTATATAAGACATTACACAATATTATTACATTGATTGATTATCAATCTAATATCATTCGACACTCTTACACAATAACTCACGAACCAGTCGTAATTCGATATTTTTCTGACCGATTAACTTATACTAATTGCGACGAATAAAATACTAGTCGACGTAACCATTGCGATCGTGTTTAGCAAAGCGGAGTAGGTAGAAAGTATTTGAGATATAAATGTACTATTTAGTCAAGATTAGTCAAATATTCATGGCACCGATTCCGACACTATTCGTATTATCCTAAGCATGATGATTTGCATAGAAAACAGGTATCATATTAGTGGCCGTACCAAGCGTTGCTTTACCTCAGGAATGCATCACTTATAATAATAAAATAACAAATCTCTATCTATAAAAGTTCATGAGATACAACTTGTTGCCACACAGACAAATGTTAAAGAGAATTATGTAAAATTTTGTTAAGCAAAATACGGTTAGCAAAAATTCAGAAACATCGAAGCAAACCCACGTACAAAAACTAGTTCTAATAATGTACCTATCTGACCATTCATCCAAAAAAATTAAACACCAAATCATTATAATTAACAAATCGTTAACCACAATTCAAATAGAAACGTAACCATGCTATTAATTACAATAAAATCCGCCTGATTAAATACTTGTCAGTTTAATCATATTAATTAATTTTAGCGAATGTGACTCGTGTTAATACGTAGAAAGTTAGTCGCCAATATATTGCTTTTAAATTTTATTTTTGGAGGTCCAAAAATTGACATTAATTTTGGTGTATACTTAGGTTACGCTATGCTATGATACGTCATCATCTAATTCAAATCCTAATTGTAACAGTTATTTGACGTGATAGGTGGGTACGTTAATTATTATCGAAGGTGTAAGCTAAGTGTGTTTAACCGCCACTTGCGGTTGTGTGACGTAATACAAAGCCCTCAATAAACGCATGATAGCTTAACAGTAATAATAACATCAATTAATATGTATCCAGGTCACTTATCCACAAAAATGTCAAAAATAATTAATTAAGAAAAGGTTACCAACTTTTGTTAATAATAACTATAAATTAATTCGACGGATTTAATTAAAAACAGTTGATAAATTCAGACCATTAATGTCACATAAAGTACGCGCACAACTTGCTTTTAAACTTATTTGACAGCGGTTCGTTGTGTATTCCAATTACAGAAAAATATATTGACGTTTTCGAATGCAATTTGCCAGTACGTGAAGTTAAAATTGCCGCGACGTGTGCTAAGTATGTCTGAGATAATCCTTTTACGAAGTAATTAATTAAAAGTTACTTCATTGTTATCTAGTTTGTATTCCGCCGACTTTGATCACAGCTTTAGGCAAAATATCAATTTTGAATTTTCTTATTTAAAACTTAAATTACAAATAATTCAATCTCTATCAGTTTTATTATTTATAGCATTTTTGTTTATTATGAAATTGAAAATTTAGATTTTTATGCGTCATTTTGCTTCGACAGGTTTTTAAGTTACTTATTACGTGTTAAAAGTGACGCCACCTATATAAAATAAAAACTTTTTAAATTTTTGGTGGTGACAACATTTCTGTTTTATGAGCTTACAAGCTTTTCGCCCGCGGCTTCGCCCGCGTCGAGGTCGGCTATATCGCGTTTCCAAAGGAACTCTTCAAAAGTCCGGGATAAAAACTATCCTATGTTCTTTCTCAAGATCAATTCTATCTCTGCACCAAATTTCATTAAAATCAGTTAGCGAACAGTTAGTGAAAGCGTAACAGATAGACAGACAGACAGACAGACCGACAGACAGAGTTACTTTCGCATTTATAATATTAGTAGGGTGTATTTATACAAAAGAGAGGAAATACTCTAATACTATATAACATATCTAACGGTGTCACTATTGCAGTTGTTTAAAACTTTACAGTGCACTAAATAGAACGCAGTGTGATCTTATTACGAAATTAGAAAACTTATGTGGTAGCGTATTACAAGTGTGTTACTAATACTTTGCCCTCCCTAGTATTTTATTACAATAATTTATTAGGTGTTTGTTATTCAATTACAATAATAATAGTTGAGGAAGTAATAAATGACATTGGAACTTGAATACGTAAAAGTTTCGATTTTGTTTGAACTTTCGCTATTTTATTTATTGCTTTGGTTACGATTGGCGACTCCACCCGTTTAAGTGATTTGTGTTTTCTGATTTCTGTGGTTACTGAGTGATTTCACTTGAATGGCAACTGGGTCATTTTAGTTTTTAGATATTTTTAGAATTGAGAATTGAAATTCTCGTGAACGCAAGGCATTTTCGCCAACTTATCTGAAAGTATAAACTATAAACCTCAATTTTTTGGTCAAAAGGTGTAGTCCATAAATCGTTTGTTTTTATGTCCGCGTTGTGTCATGATTCTTTTGCTAAATCTACCGAATTAAAGAGTATTTTTAATTAATAATAGTTAGTGTTTGTCATAAATATGGTCCAATTAAAATTCGAGCAAAATCATAATGAGCTGTTTATGAGTTTTCCCTTACAGTGCAATTGTTTGCAACATGATGTCAATTTAACATTTAGGTTGGTGTACCTAATCAATAATGTAAATAAAAGGCTATCTTTTTCGACTCACTTGTCCATACATATTTTATCACATAATTTATCCTAAGTATTTAAATTATTAATTGCATAAAAAGATGCTAAGACCATTAACTTCGATCGTAAATCAAGCGAGTACTTATCGAACCTAGTTTTAAAAACGGAAGTTATAATTTCCGGCCTCAAAAGATATCGAAACACAAGTCATAACAACTTGGTCAGTATTCGAATAGGCAGTATTTACATACCTGTATTCTAAAACTATTAATGTATTTGGAGCTGACTGTCGAAAAAAATATTTGTATTTTTGTAAGTCGACTCTTGATTTTTGGAAGTTAACTTTCGCTGTGATATTCTATGTCATATTCCTTCGAAGATGTAAGTCCTTGTTACTAATTAACTTAATGGATAGATGAGTAGTTGAGATCACCACACCAAACCCACTGTGCCCGACTTGTCACGGGTTCGATCCCGCGTAGAGCAAGCATTCGTGTGATCCACGTGATTTGAATGTTTGTGAAAGCCCGCCCGACACAAGGATCACATTTTTTAATGGGGAGGCGTTTTTTTTTAAGATAATGAAAACTGAAGTTACATTCTCAGAGAATTAAACTGCGAAATACAATAAACATGTATTGTCTTTGTTATATCAATGTAGGTTTTCGATATGATAATTCTTTTGAATGCCCATCATTTAGTTTAATGAATATTATTTTTTGTCCCGCAATAACAATAAATTAATTAACAGAGAATGTAACTGACGCGTGACGTCACACTTGTGACAACATTGTACAAAATCGTTACCTACCACAGCCTGCTCTACCAAAATTAAAAGCAGATTATCTGTTATTTTTAATACCCGTCTTATATTTGTTATTAATTATCTATCCCTAAACCCACTCACCATCCCTTAGTAAGGAGTATAAATTCTTCCTAACACCAGGATCCTATATCTATGTAGATCCTACTTGTACCTAGACACCAAAGTGCGTTCAAGAGCTATAACCAACAAACACGTGAGGCATCCTCGCGATGTGCATTGCAATGCATTTGTGGGGTAAACACCGAGATGGATAAACAGAGGCGAGGTGAGTGACCGCCGCTGTTCGTCGTCTACGATGCTGTGGCCATGAGTTATGAGTGTTGCGGATAATGGGGCGAAAAGTAACGGAAAATTGGAAAGTATCAAATACGAGAGCATAAGGTTATTGGAAACTAGAGGGTGTGGTGTGTTTTGAAAGAATGAAAATAACTGCTAGTGCAAATTTATTCTGACTTATAAACATGAGGGATGGATTATCCACTAATTTATGACAGTTAAGTAGCTACCGCTGTATAACGCTGATTTTCTTTTATAGCGGCAACAAATATACATAATCTTTTTTTTTTAATAATTAATTTAATAGGTTGTACATTAATTACAAAAGTACTTTTTAAATTAATGTTGTACATTAATTTAAAAAGTAGTTCTGAAGTATGTCTGGTAAGTTTCAATCATTTTTTAAACTTTACTTTTTTAACCTCAAAACACGCTATCTCTAAGATTATTTTTGGAAACGCTTTCTATTCTAGATTATATTCTAGGATAAGGAAACTTAACTTTTATTCATTTGCTCATATTCGGAAGCCTCTTAGCAGTATATTTGTACATAATATTGTGAGGAAACGAGAACTCGTTAAGCAATTTACTTGTCCTGAATATTGCCAACATTTCTATACATAAAAGGGGAAATGTTTGGGATACTAAACAGTTTTGTATCTTGCTATAAAAAGCTCTTTATATCCCTAATACCAATTGTTATAAAATTTCTACGATAATTAGGTAAACTTTACATAGCCATTACTTTTCTGTATCAATAGAGCAAATATCTGTCTTATCTTTAAACAAATAAATGATATATTATAAAAATATTACAAATCAACTATGCAGTTACATTGGCTCAAATAATAAGAGTTGATAGAATTGTATTTTGAAACACAAGACAAACAGCAGCCAACCAAATTCATTCCTTACTCATTTCATTCACTATTTCTGTAAATCTCAAAGAAAAAGTCCAAGATGGCCGCCCTACAATCCCGCGCCATTGATGCGCTCGCGCACGCTCACATTGTATGGTAATTGTTGCGCATGCGTCGTGTCGTTAGCACGGAAGGATTCAATTGTTTTTGTATTTCAAGGAAGCGACACTATGATGATTGGGTTCCCGACGCTTTGTATTTGTGTTTCGAATACTTTTAATAGTTTTGATTGATGTGTGTTAGTTTTAAGTGCAATTTGATTGTTGTTTCGTTTGTTGGTATTTGATTTTTGAACTTGGATTGAAGCGTTTGTTTATTTTTTGGTTTATAGGTTGAGCTGTCTTGCTTAGGATTTTGTAGCGTTAAGCGACTCCAAAGTGCTATAAAATGAACTTATCATTAATATATTTGTTGTGTTAAAAATAATTTCATTTTATAGTCTACTTATATGTTAAGCCTAAGAATGATTTGAAGTTTTTGAAGAAGACAGTTGGCGTTTTAAAAATTGATATATTTCCGAATTAATTAACTCATCTTAGCTATACATTTATAAAAAAAATTGCCTAATTATACTTATCGACTGAAAAATTAATTTGTTCACCGTACAATCGTAACTCAAATTATTCCTAGATTTATTTACGTCTTACCAGTGACCACCTAGGTTGAATTCACTATAAACACATCGGAAACAGACATCTGCTGTCAAGATCAGAATGTAAATGTATTAGCAAGGGAACTTAGTAATAGCTTTGCTTTGAACAATTCACATAATTATATTGTAAGGTAATTTAATGTAGAGAAGATTGGTTATGAAAGATTAATTAAAATCTACAGAGAAAAAAAGAACCATATGCCAACTCTCTAAGAGCGTAACATGACTCCCATCTTGCCTATGTTATGATTTCTTCTCACATTCACAGTCTTTTCAACTCCAGTCATTTATTTATCGCACTTTTTTCCCAGTGATATTTACCTTCCCCCCTCTCTTCCTGCAAAACAAAAGCGTCTCCAATGTTGGAGTTTTGAATGAGGTTCGGTTTTAAAACCTTCCCCATGGAGTTTCTTGCCGGTTTTTCTCCATAAGAATGTCACTTTGGAACCGTGCAACTTGAGTCAGTAATGTAACGTTTTAAAAGTGCCTGAAAAACGGCCTATTTGATTTTTTTTTTTTATTAATTATTTATTCGATTAAATTTAAGTAGTAACCTAAGTTTTTCTCAAAAACAATGTCATTACCAAATAGTTCAATTCGGATTAGTCTTATTTAAAGTTGCTTTTTTTGTCACTTAAAAATCTTACTAATTAACCAATCTAGAAATGACGTGCCACCTTTAACACTCAATCTACACTCAACTCTAAATAGCTCTTACGTCAAACCTATTTCAAACAGTCAATCCGGCAGTCAATCGTAATATTGTTAGTGACATATTAAACCGCAAAGTGCAATTACTATTGAGGTTTAACGTTCAGAATTGGCAGCTAGGTAAATTAATTACTAGGAGTGGTCAGTACACATTTCAAATTTACTCGATTATATCGAAAATGATGTGGAATACAGTTAATTAATATTACAGTGCTGATAGTGCAATTATAGATGGTTAAAAGATTTTTCGGTTTTTGTTAATATCCCGTGTGTTATTTTGTAAGGAGTGCATAGTTGAGTAGAATTGTAATCTACGCCTACAAATTTACTTTGCAGAAGTATTTATTAACTGATAATAGAACACAAAATTAATAATACAGTGTCATTTTTCAAAGATTGATAGGTAAGTGGATTCAAAATTCCCTCCTACGCCTTACAGTCATTTTGTAAAACGATTTATTATTTTAAGACATATCCTAAATGTTATAAGATAAATTAAATTATATTTTATTCCAATCTAAAACGATAAGCTGTAAGCAGATAATTTAAATTACGAGCGCCTTACACAAATATTAGAACAACTACCTATGAACTGTAACTATTACTTTTCTATCAGGCGTTTAAACAAAGTTTACAGTACAAAACAATTGAATTGCAAAACAAATAATCACATTTGAATTTAAATGTTTATAATACTATATATAGTAATTATTACAACAAATTACTTTGAATTTAGGTACATTTGTAGTTGAAATCGTAGTTTACTGAAGCAAATGAATACAATGATGAGTCGTCGCCAAGTTGAAGTCTAATTGGTATCCGAGCTTGTTAACTAACAGGCTTAACGCCAAACTTGTCTTGTTTAACTAGTTGTAGTCTACTGCTTATGGTTTAGCTTCAGATTCTGCTATTCACTTCAGTAAGCAGAGCTTTGTGATAAAGAATGTATCTAGGTGCACACTTGTTTTTTGTGAATGTTATTTGAATGTAAAATTAGGTTTTACATTCAAAGGGTTAAAACGAAACCGTTTCTTGTGTTTCTGCTGTCTATCAGTCAGGCAACAGGCTATATCTCCCGAACATTGATAGACAAAATATCATAAACATATTAAATTTAATTCATATATTAAGTATTCAGGTAAGACATTAAAATCATGTGTTTGCAGAATCTTGGGCACAAAAATATAATTTTAATAATTACAATTACAATATAATTTTCTTAACCGCTACCTTAATCATACCTGCCCAAATCTCTTGCCCAAAATCGTTCTCTTTTAAACGAATGAACAAAGACCCCCGTTTACCATAGTACCTCCATAAACCGACCAATATACACATTGTAGGCACTAGGATATACAAGGACGTCCAGGTTTCAATTTCGTCAGCCAACAAACACTGGTAGCCCAAACTAACAACTGCAATCAACACCAGCTAACCGACACTAGAGGAAAACGGAATAATCGCCTTAATTTGAATCGTTTGCGATTGCAAATCGACACTAAATCAATCCCAATCCTGATAAGGCCTTTACTACGAGAGACTTACGCTAAACAGTTGTTATTGTGAAAGAGAGATATCGCTCTACAAAGTCTAGTGCCGTCTCGCTTTTATATTGAAGACGGTTTTAATTTAGAGACTTATGGTAAGGGAATTCATCAGGCTTTAGGGTTTTGGTGTAACCGTTAAGTTGAGATACAAATTAGAAGGATTTAGAAGTTTTGGTAAGTTGTGAAATTGATGAATTTATTTCATTTGTCTTGTTAAGGTCCATCATTAGACTCATTCCGGCCAAGGCTGTGTATGATATACTATTTCACTGATTTTAGAGATAAAAGGAGTTTTACGGACAGTAGTTCTTAAATTTCGAATTCGACCGTGTGGTGCCGGGCTGACCGTGTGGTGCCGGGCTGACCGTGTGGTGCCGGGCTAGAATTGCACCACCCCATTTCTTCTCGTGGGTGTCGTAGGAGGCGACTAAGGGACAAAACAACACCGGGGGCGGGCAGCAGCGCCCCACGGAGAATAACTATACCACAGAACTGCGGTCACCAACCCGCATGCCAAGCGTGGTGACTACGGCAAATCCCCCCCTTATGCAGCACAATTTAAATTCACGGCCCCCAGTTCCCGGTAGCTGCACTATTCCTGGCCATGGTACCGGCCACGGTAACGGTGCAGTGGGGGGTGCTAAGAATCCCCGGGTGACGGCAGGGTACCTACGCAAATTGACTTTGGCGACGTATAACGGACGTACACTACGGCTGAACGAGCACGTTGCCGAATTGGAAGTAGAGTTAAGTCGTATTAATTGGCATATCGTAGGGTTATCAGAACTTCGAAGACAGGGGGAGGAGACGATAACTCTCGAGGCTGGTCACTTACTCTATTTCCGAGAAGGACACCAACCATCTCAAGGTGGCGTCGGTTTTATGATCCACAAGTCACTCAAGGGCAGCATTGTGGAAGTTGGCAGTGTGTCGGCAAGGGTGGCATACCTTGTTCTTAAAATAACGGAGCGTTACACTTTGAAGGTCATTCAAGTGTATGCCCCAACGTCTTCGCACCCAGACGACGAAGTCGAGGCCATGTACGAAGACATAGTGAAAGCTATGTCTCGTACCAAAACATTCTACACTGTTGTCATGGGTGACTTCAACGCCAAAGTAGGAGTACAAGAGAATGGCGAGTCGAGAGTGGGTCCCTTCGGCTTTGGGCGCAGAAATCACAGGGGGCAAATGCTGGTAAACTTCCTCGAGGCTCAGGGGCTCTTCCTGATGAACTCATTCTTTCAGAAGAAGCCCCAAAGGAAGTGGACCTGGCGGAGCCCCGATAACGTGACGAGGAACGAGATAGACTTCATTATGTCAAACAAGCGCCAGATATTCAGAGATGTCTCTGTGATTAACAGGGTCAATACCGGTAGTGATCACCGACTGGTAAGAGGCACTCTGAGTATAAATCTCAAAATCGAGCGAGCGCGATTGATGAAGTCAACTCTCAGACCAACCCTGCCCCAGGTCGAGGCTGGCTGCGAAAGCTTCCAGTTGGAGCTACGAAATCGATTCGCTATGTTGGAAACTACTCAGGATATTAACGACGCCACCGATTGTCTGGTACGGGTTGTCCGTGAGGTGGGCTATAAGTATTTTCGACCGATGAGTAATGGACGCAAGTCGGCACTCACCAGCGAGACCCTGGAATTGATGAGGAAACGGCGAGAAAACATAAACGCAACACCGTCTGAGCGTCAGGTACTTAACAGGGAGATAAAAAAGCTGATAAGACGCGATACTCGGCGTGCGAATACCCGATCCATTGAGCAAGCTATAGAGCGGAACCAAGGCTCAAAAGTATTTTCCAAGGCTCATATCTCCCGTTGTCACCTGACAAAACTCAGTACGTCACAGGGCACTACCGTTACCTCGAAGCCAGAGATACTCGCTGAAGTCGAAAAGTATTATGGGGACTTATACTCACCAAAATCGAGCCCGCCCCAAGCACACAGCGCGGATGACCCACGAGCCAGACTTACACGCCACCTTACAGACGAGCTTCCCGACATTGACATGGGTGAGATTAGAATAGCTCTCGGACAGCTACACAACAACAAAGCTCCGGGAGATGACGGAATAACCACTGAGCTGATCAAGGCAGGTGGAACACCTGTCTTGACAGAGCTTGTTAAGCTCTTCAATTCCGTCATCCATACTGGCATAACACCGGAGGCATGGAGCAGAAGCGTGGTGGTATTATTTTTCAAAAAAGGCGATAATACGCGGCTTGAAAATTACCGCCCCATTTCACTTCTGAGCCATGTGTATAAGCTGTTCTCGAGGGTTATCTCGAATCGTCTCGCCCAAAAGTTCGATGACTTCCAGCCACCGGAGCAGGCCGGGTTTCGAAAAGGCTACAGCACCGTGGACCACATACATACGCTAAGGCAAATTATACAGAAGACAGAGGAGTATAATCAACCTCTATGCCTAGCGTATGTGGACTACGAAAAAGCCTTCGACACCGTCGAGACCTGGGCTGTGATGGAATCCATGCAGAGATGTCTCGTGGACTGCCGATATGTCGAGGTGCTGAGGTGTTTGTACAAGGCCGCGACAATCACCGTTCAAGTACAAGAACAGAGCACAAAACCAATCCAATTGCGTCGAGGAGTAAGACAGGGAGACGTAATCTCTCCGAAACTGTTTACAAACGCATTGGAGGACGTTTTTAAAACGCTTGATTGGAAAGGACGGGGATTGAACATCAACGGTCAGTACATCTCACACCTGCGATTTGCAGATGACATAGTCATCATGGCGGAATCTCTGCAGGAGTTGGAGCTGATGCTTAACGGCCTAAGCGATTCTTCGCGACGTGTGGGTCTCGGAATGAACCTAAATAAAACTAAAGTCATGTACAATGGCCTTGTTCTTCCGAGACCCGTGGTCGTAAATGGCGCTGCTCTCGAGGTTGTGCAAGAATACATATATCTTGGCCAAACCATCCAACTGGGGCGACACAACTTCGAGAAGGAAGCGAGCAGAAGAATACGTTTGGGCTGGGCAGCATTCGGGAAGCTACGTCATATCTTTGAATCGTCGATACCACAATCCCTTAAGACCAGGGTCTTTAACCAGTGCGTCCTACCCGTAATGACGTATGGAGCTGAAACGTGGACACTCACCGTGGGCCTGGTCCATAAATTCAAGGTTGCTCAGCGTGCGATGGAGAGAGCGATGCTCGGGGTATCTCTGGTGGATAAAATTCGTAACGAAGTCATCCGCCAGAGAACCAAAGTTACCGATATTGCTCGCAGAATCAGCACGCTGAAGTGGAAATGGGCCGGCCATGTCTGCAGACGGACAGACGGTCGATGGAGCAGACACGTGTTAGAGTGGAGACCACGTTTAGGCAAACGTAGTGTAGGACGTCCTGCGGCACGATGGACCGATGATTTGAAGAAGGTGGCTGGCAGCGGATGGATGCGGGCTGCCCAGGACCGGGATGGTTGGCGCTCTTTGGGGGAGGCCTACGTTCAGCAGTGGACGGCGATAGGCTGAGATGAGTTCTTAAATGGGTTACACCTATAGTTGATGCGCCGTGTGATGATTTGCATGACAGTTCTCATATTCCTTGCTAGGCAACTTTCTTATAACTAAGTAAACAAAAAAAAAGCAATCGAAATAAAATTTTATTGACAAAAAAAGAATAGACTTTTTTCGAAGTGGTCCTAAAATTATTACTCTCAAGACGATTATCAGCATCGTAAGGGTCGATTGAGGGTAGTTGAGTCCTGTCACAACACGAGCCCTAGTAGCATCGCGTTTCAGAGATCAGTCGGATTGAAACAGGTCCCGATTCTGATAGAGTGTACCTACTCATCCTTCTCTCCAAATGGTTCCGTCAATTCCTTGTAGTTTCATTCAAGCAAGATCTTTGCTCTAGTCTTCGAGACCTATCTGACTAGCTGTTGCTTGCGGGCCCGCCCGCTAAATTAAAATCGAAAAAGATCCCACGGGAACATAAAATCGGGATAAAAACCTTATACCTATATACTAAGTTTCATCTAAATTTGATCAGTAGTTTTTGCGTAAAAGAGGAACAAACGTTCATAAATAAATACATACAAACTTTTGCTTTTATAATATTAGTAGGATTTACATTTAAGTAGATGATAGATTTTAAATGACACCAAAAGATAAAGTAATAAAAATCAGCATAAGTGCAATAACAATCGATATTTTGATTTATGGGTGGTCTGAAATCATTCGCTACATTGGCCTTGCAACTATGTTGTAAAATAAAAACAGTTGTAAAAGCTATAATCGATTTGGCGAACATCCAGAATCACACTTCATGGCACTACTAAGCGTAATACGGTTTCAAGTTGTGCTTTTTAATGTTTTTCATTTATGTAGGCGGTTTGTTTCTGATTGGCCTGTTGGTCTAGTGGGTAGTGGCCTTATCGGAAGTCTGGGTTCGATTCTCACCTAGGACAAATGTTTGTTTATTGAGCGCGATCTTTTGTTCTGTGTCTGGGTGTATGTTATCTATAATTGTTTTTGTTTGGCCTGTTGGTCTAGTGGGTAGTGGCCTTGACCGCTATACCGGAAGTCATGGGTTCGATTCCCACCCAGGACAAATGTTTGTGTGATAAACGCGATCATTTTTTCTATGTCTGGGTGGCATTTATCTGTAATATGTATGCTTGTTTGTCAATCGTCCAGTACTCATATAAAACTTTGCTTAGTTTGAGGCTAGATGGCGTTGTGTAAAAGTTTTGAAATGTTATTATTGTTTTTGTTCTATAATGGGTATTTTTTTTATCTGGACTGGCTGTGTTTGGCAAAGCCCTCTCCAAATCTTTCCACGGTTGTTTATCCTGGACCCCAAGTTAATGATCAAGGAAAGAAATTGTAATAATCTGATTTAATGAAGGGTCGAAGAGTCGGTTAAGGGAAGTTCGAATTTTAGCATTTTTATTAAAATTAGTTCATAAGTAATGACGCTTTGTCAGTGTGATATAAAATTAAGCTACAACAAAATAATTTTTGACAGATGTCCCTATTTTGGAAATGTGTTTAAAGTTCCTGGTGCCGACTTATGGCAAAATCTCCGTCTTGTAATCGTATATCGATTTATCTTAAAAAAAACATTCTGTCTATTTGCAGCTGTCGATTTTCTTTTGTTTAACGTTAACACTAAACATTTTTAAATCCCCCGTACAACGTAATTGAAAACAAATTCATGTTTAATCGTATCAGTTTTACGCAAGAACACAAACACAGCGATAATGAATTCGAGAACATCTGCAAAGGTCAATTGGTAGGATGTCGTAAATACGTTTTATGCCTTCCTCAACATTACACTGAATTATTTACTGAAGAAATTGGGAGATTGAGCGTCGAAATTAAGAAGAGGTGCTGATGGGTGAAGGCTGTTAAACGAAGTCATTTAGAACCTAATTTTAGTATTAAATGGACTGTTAATGAAGGTTTTATTTTTAGTGTTATGGGTACTGGTATTGGAGAGAGAAGGGTGCTGGTATGATGTAGACTGAGATTGTTTTGAACTTCGGTGATTTATATCTTACTTGTTACTTGAAAATAATCCTACGGGAACATCAAATCGGGATAGTAACTATGTGTTTTTCAGGTTATAAACTGTCTGCGTACCAAGTTTCGTCTAAATTCGTTCAGTGGTTTTTGCGTGAAAAAGGAACAGACATACATTCTTGCGTGTTTATAAAATTAAGCAGGATATTCGAATACATATACATAGGGCAATAATAAGTCGCTATAAATATATATAAATAATAATAATTACGCCAAACCACCGAAAGTTATCATATTAATTGTTTTCAAATACTTTACTGCAAGTAAGAACACTGAAAATAGGATTATATATTAAAATATTTCGCTACTACGGAAAAATACACTAACTCGGATTTACTTTTGTACTATTTTGTTAGTCACAGAATTTACAAAATTTTCAGCTGAAATGATTTTAAATAAATTGCAATTCCGTAGAGCGCAAAGCTCCCAGAATCGGACTAACCTAATCACCTTTTGCAGGACTAATTTGTACAGAAGCATTCACAAAGTCCGTATTAAAACTAAAAATGTAGAGAATTTTGGAAGCCTTTGAGTTGTCCTCAGAGGGATGGCTGCATTTCAGCGGTATTTTAATTGCACATGCCCTGAACGTTGACATTTCAACTGGTTGTATTACCATAATGGTAATGAAAAATTCTTTGAATCAGGTCTAGAGATGGATTCGCCAGATTTTTGAATTAAAATTTAGGAGATTTGGTTCCTTAGAGTCTGTTTTGAAAGCTGCAGTTATTCGTTATTACTTGTGGCATTGGTTATTGCTTAATTCGTAACCTTTCTGATCTTTTAAGATATATTTTCCCAACAGTGGACTGCAAAGTGCAAAGTCCACTGTTGGGAAGTGAAGAAGAGCTGATGATAATTGTGTATTTTACTTTCCTAATTTTTATTGCATAAAGAGGTTTGAAAGGTTTCACATTGCTATAAAATTAGCACTCAATGCATTTATAAGGTCAGAAGCTCTTTTTACGACGTCCATTTCAAATTTTCAAATGAAGTATCCATCCATAAACAAAATCCCCGAATCGCGAATCCAATACAATTTTACTGCCAAAAACTTCAACTCGAAACTTCAGCCCGACCGCAATCTTGTCAATTTTACAAACCATTCGTTTAAGTACAGACATTCAGAGCTCTTTATCAGACCACTATAATAGGTTTTATGGACCATTTTATGGTGGACCCTTCAATCTAATCTATTTGAACGTTCTCTAAACAAAAAGGGTCATAAAGTTTCCCGAAAGCGACCTTGGACTTGACATTTTGATTCTACTGGTAGTCCTAACTCTTAAAGTAAGAAAGTTGCAGTTGTGCGAGAGATATGGCAATAAACGGTGTAGAGCGTTGTCCTGCTCTTTTTTTTTACCTTTGTAGAGTCATTAGTATTTGAGTGGTTTTGTTGTTGTTCCATAAGGAAATGTCCTTTTGTTTTCAGACAATAAGTTCCCTTTAAGAGTTATTTATTTTGGATGATGTGCAAGAAAATTGTAATAGCTTTTCATGTAGCAGTTATTGTTATTTGTGTGCACATTTGTCTGTCCGTTTTAATTTCTCCGAAAACTTCCTGAATTTATTTGGTATGTATACTTATTCTATTTATACGGATTATGGTAACCAATCTCATTGTAATGCTGCGAACAAAACTCACTTTTAACCCGATATTTATTGGAATAATATACGTATTTATTTCTAAAAATATTGAACGGACATGAAAGTATCTGAATTTCAGTCTTTTTACCCTCATCTTTGTATAAAAACTTTCTGTTTTCGACTTCATCCTTAGACTTTTAAGTTAAATCTAACACTTATCTCTTATATACCCTACCTAAATTCTAGCCAATATACTAAAACACCCTCATAGCTAGACAGGTAGCCTACTTCCACCACCTACTCCACCTACAGACTAATAATATCGCGGTGCAATCAGCAAATTGCATGCCAGATGCCTTGCTGTTGTTAGAGAGAGCTCAGGTATATAGTTTCTGAGGAAAATTTACACTTTATCTAACTGTGGAATAGGAGTTTGTTTTGTTCTATACCTGTTCGTTACACACATAAGATTTCTGATAGGAGTACTTTCTTGTGTTTTATACTTTCCATGCTAGTCTGTACTTGTACTATATAAATTGATACCCATGAGCGACAGCTGAAAGTTAAAATTATATTTGCATTTATGTAATAAACATTACAAATCGAAATTAACTTCCTTTTAATAAACTGTACTTAGTATATTACTTACAAGCTCATGATTAAGGACTCCGGTTGGGTCCGAAACCCCGATAAATATGCGTAATAATGAGCAAACAGTTACATCATATTTAATAAAGAATCATTTTCAAGATACTATCAAAATATACTTTACTTAACTAGGAGAAAAACTATTGCAACGCAATTCTTGCTCATTTTATCGATGTAAAGAAGTTTCGTTTTATCCTACAGGCAAAACCAAGCAAACTTTCCATCAAAAGATCCAAAGCTTAAACACCAACATCTCGACAAAGGAAGGTATATTAATAATCCACTAATGAAAAATCCAGAAATCTCAAATTAATAACGAAAGGAAAACAAGGGAACCGCGATTTCTTGAAAATTGAGAACAGCTGTGGTTTCGCAAGAAATTCAATTTCGTTTAACGAGTAAATAAAGCGATACGGGGTTTAAGGCTGGTTACACACAGGCGGGATGTGTCGCTGCGATTTTTTTGTCGCAAGTTTTTGTCGATGGAAATAGCGTACCCATACTTATTGCTAGTTCATTTTTATTTTTACCACACATTAGGTTGAAAGTTCGGTCTTCAATCTAATATTCGTTAGGTTTATTTACCGAGCTTTATCTAGACTTTTTAATATTCTGTTTATTTTATTATATTTTACGGCACATAGCCGGAGCACCATACAAAACCCAATAAGCGCGGCATGTTGCGGGTTAGATTCCCACTTAAGACAAACATATGTGTAATCTTCTAATGCTTGTCTGAGCCTGGGTGTTTTGTGACTTGAAAGTTTGTGTAAACTAGTATTAAAAACACAGTTTTTTTTTTAAACTCAATCTTTGTAAACATTTTTTTGTAACTGATTACAAACTGACGAAATAAAATCATTTAAGTACCATTACCAATAATTTGCTGAATGTTGTTTACTGCACTAAAACAGCAATCATCACAAGTCTACAAATAGATGTTAACATACTAGAATAGTGCAAACATTCGTCCATCGGTTTATTTATTATTCAAAACCTATTTGCAGTTCAAACACAAGTTGTTATTATTAAAGTAAAGTTATTTATTTAACGTTACGTGTACGATTTTCTTATCCTCCTTGCAAAATACGTTGCCAATATAACTATAATCTATATTTTGCAACTAACTATTGCCCGCAGGCCCGCCCGCTACAAATAAAAGTCGTGATCTCACAAACATAAAATCTGGATAAAAACTATCCTATGTATAATCCTGGTTATAAACTTCTTTGTTTGGACTTAAAAAGAGATAACCCCAGTTAGATAACCCCAGATACAGTTTTTTCTTCGCTTTTATTCAGGGTAGGCAGTTATTAAATTTCGAGTATAAGAGAGATGTTTTCTCTCCCATAGATCATTTCATACTTATTCACACAGCATTTTGCTAATTCCAGCATGTCAAGGTCATACTAGTTATCTGTGAGGTCAAGAAGATGTGCCGAGAAAACAATTGTTATCAACGGTTTAAGGTGCTCTCCAAAGATAGACGTCAATTTGAACATTGTATGTCAAATCGACACAACATCTGGTATTTGGTAAAATAATATGTTTAAGAATTTTTAAATCAGTAAACAAAAAGTAACAAAACCGACAGAAACCGAAAGACTGACACAGAATCCCGCTTAAAGACTAATGCACGAAAGATAAGTGTGTCTCAACATACCCCACCCATCTACAGTAACTCAATTTAAATTACTGCACAGCCATGCACAAAACATTAACAGACTACTCTAGACAATTAGGTTCTCAAGCTATTGCACATCTTATTAAGCCAAGCGTCTGCTTCAAGTAAGGTTCCATTAATTACAGTCAGTCCCAAACATCCAAAATGCAGTGGGAACGTGCTTCGCATTTTAATTACTGCAATAAAGGAAGACGGAATAAGGTTATTGTGAACCATAGTTGTAATAGTTATGTGATCTTTTTATTTTTGTGAGTACGTAAATTGTTTTAGAATTGATATGTTTATATTTTCGTGATTGGATCTTTGGTTAGACTGTAAGCCGACCACAACACAGTTGGGAAAAGGCTAGGCCGATGATAATTGGATCTTTGGTTTCAGTTGTGTACTTCTAAATATACATGCGTATGATGGATTTATCGTGATCATCATGTGTCTGGCATACCTAAATTTTTTTAATCCAAAAAGCATATTGTATTAAAAAATTTTTTTGTGAGGCGAATCCATAATTATTGATTGAATACCGTACATATATATGTATGTATTGAACAAGAGATTCGGTTAGGTCCGAAACTAGTCGGCCTATCTCGTTAAATATGCGAAAGGAAACCGTACTTATTTAGTTTTGGCACTTTCTAAACTTCAACGTTTACTATCCCACTGCAGAGCAAAGGCCTTCCTTAAATTATTCCGCGGTCTATTGCTCTTTGAAATTTTCTTTTTGGTATGCTTCTAGTATGTTTGGCGTAAATTGGGAGAGGCCTATGTCCAGCAGTGGACTATGATTGGCTGATTGATTGATTGATGCTTCTAGTTCATCGCGCCATCTTATACTGTATTGTCAACTTCTTGTAAGAAAATCTCTGTTTACTGTAATATGCTAGCGTGTAACAGACTTTAATTTAAAAGCTAGTCTCAATTTCAGTCTAGTTTAAACCACGTAAGCGTTTAGTCTAGAAGCTTGATTGGAAATGTTTTTGCAATCTGATCTGATCTAGCAATTTTATTTTGCTGAGCAAACTCTTTAGATTAGACAGTGTTCAGTATTTTATTATTCTTTTAGATTTAATGGACTAAGGGTGGTCTTCTTAGATCGTATTGCGTATCAAAGTCCTGAGTATGACTTGGTTTTCTGTTAAACATTAATCATTTTAAAGTATTTTGTAAAATATAAATTGTAATCGATCCACGCCACTGAGTGGCGTGCACTTGGAGAGGCCTATGTCCAGCAGTGGACTGCGATAGGCTGATGATGATGATGATGATGATGAATTTGTAAAAAATGATCTTAGCATGATAACCAAATCTATATATACTAATATATAAAGCTGAAGAGTTTGTTTGTTTGTTTGAACGCGCTAATCTCAGGAACTACTGGTTCAAATTGAAAAAATATTTTTTTGTTCAATAGATCATTCATCGAGGAAGGTTTTAGGCTATAATCCTTCGCGCTCCGACTAATAGGAGCAAAGATAGAACTGAAAATGTGGAAAAACAGGGTAGATAAAAATCATAACTTATATCTTCTAACCACGCGGACGAAGTCGCGGGCAACAGTTAGTTTCATTTTTTTTTTAATAGAAGACAAATATAAATATCAGTGTTATAGGTCGCCAAATCCACTGAGCGTGACGTGTGTTTTGCTTGGGTTCGATCCCTGCGTAAGACACGCATTTGTGAGATCCAAAAATGCTTGGTCTTAGTCTAATGATGGTAATTTTTAAACTTAAAAATATCTAATCACTCCCTGGACCTAATACCCAACCATTTTTTTTAATAGACTATACATTTCTAGGATCAAAATATGCACCAATGAAAAATAACCGGGTTCCCAATAAACCATTGGACTTCTCGTTCTCAATTGGAACTTCAATAAAATAACTACTATATGCATAATGACTGATTACTCATTGTATAGTTGAAATGATAAAGTTATAAAACCTCTTTTTATAACTGTCAATAATTTAATGAGTGTAATGAACAAAGGCGTGCGTTCCGTCCATCTTGTCAGACTGTTGCAGTGTGGAAACGAGACGGGAATATACACCGTGTAGCGCTGTCTTGTTTTCACACAGTCAGTCTTGCTTTGCGAGGCTATGTTAGGGCCTCTAACCTTATTACGATCCAAACGTGATCGTCACATTATTTGAATAGCCAATTGTTTTAAGTTAATATATTTAAATGAAACCTATGTTTATAATCGTGATGATGTTGCTATTGTGCGAGTAAGACGCTGATACGCCTATTGTATAGCGTTGTCTTGCTTCCACAATTATATAGAAAAAAATGTTTTAGCATCTCAATACAGGATGTAGCTACACACTGACACTTAGTCATTGTGACAAAGTGTTATTGAGGGTAGATATTATTTTTAGACAGATGACAGTCTATTGTAATAATTTTGTTAGACTTTATGTCAATGCGGTTAGGTTGATTTTCATTTGCCGTTGTCACGTCCATTTGTTCAATTTTTTCCAAAACCATTGCTGTAGTAGGTACATGTACCGGTCTAAAAAGTGTATTAGCACTAACTGAAATAGAAAAATATCATAAATAAAATCCGCAATTAACTAAACATTATGTCCTACGACCCTACAGATAAAACAAAACGCGGATTGGCCCCAATACCGGTTTTTACATTTTAAAGTGCGCAATAAAATTATGAATGGACAGACATTTAAAAATAAACTTTGTGATTGACTTCTTATTAGCAAAACTTCAAACATTTTATTTAAATACGATTCAGATTCAAGGTCTATTGTAACGTCAGTGTGAAGGCCGCTTTATATTGCGTCACGTAAAAGATGGTTGTGTAAAAACTGATTGGTAATTTCGCTCTAATTTCCACAGCCCGGCTAGCTCAGTCGGTAGAGCATGAGACTCTTAATCTCAGGGTCGTGGGTTCGAGCCCCACGTTGGGCGAAATATTTTTGTGTCTTTTACAAAATTAATAAACTATTTTTTTAACATTATTTTCACCTTAAATAACATAAAACTTTAAATATCATACCTGCAATTTTTCTCTCCCTCATTTTTCTCCATAGCTGCTCGGCTTTCCTCATAGGCCAGTTCTCGACCTTAGCACTAAAGCTTCTGAAGAACTTATATTCCTTGAAATGAGACATTCTTCTCTCCATTTTGCTTGGTCCGTGGCCTGGAGGCGGCGGTGAAGGCGCCTTTGGCGTAGTAGACGGTGAAGCAGCCATTTTAACGACTTTTTTATTCAAATTTTAAATTTCGACTACTAAATTCGGATTCTATTTTGGCCCCGAATTCAAATTTTAAATTTCCACTTAATCAACAATTTATTTTTCACCACTACCGATTTCATTTTCTAATTTCGAACGTTTGAAAATGATTTGAATATATTTTTCGCAAAATACGATATTTTTTACATTTATTATTTAAATATTAATATTAATATTATCTTTAAATATAACTTTTATTACTTCACTTATAACTGAAACTAATCTAAAACACTCAGTGGGAATAGTTTCCAATTTCGCCAAGTGTTTTCGTTAAATAACCTGAAACAAAGAAAAACAAAGTTAGGAAGTCTCGTTTATCGTCAGTTCATTGTGTAAATTCTTGCTTAGTAAAATAATGAATGTACCTATGTATATTTTATGGATTTATAATATCGGGAGCTATCATAACAGTGACTGGTCTTGCATAATGTAGGGACAAGTTGATTGAAGAATTTTCTTACGTTTTTAAAAATACATAACCTCCCTTTCCCGTGAAACAATTGGATGAAACCTGACCGATCCATCACTGATCCGAACATATAGATTCATCACTATTTTTCCTATCAACAGTGTCATTCGTTGATTGAACGAAGATTTGGCAAATATTACCGATAGTCGTGATAGATTGACGGTTTTACGTCAACCGTCTTTTGTTGTGATTGATTAATACAAGTGATAGAGAACTAAATGAGGTGTAACTAAGAGGTTCTATGTGTTATCAAAATTACGTTTTTTACTACCCACGCTCACTTCGACACTTATAAATAATGTGACTTACTATTGTTAGAAGAATTTCCGAAGTCAAATTAGATCATACAACTTCAGAAACTCCCAAATTTTACCTTTTCAAAATGATACAGATGAATAATGTTCATATATTCAATTTACTTCAAAAACAAACAGAATTTGCATAATTTATGTCTAACACGCACAAAGATAAAATTTATTCTCAAAAAAGAAATAAAACATTCAAAATTAGAACGCCCGGTGCACGCATTACAAATAATCAAATAAATAGAATCGAATCAGAGAAAACCTTGTTCCATTCTTAAATTGGCGAGAGCGACTGGCTGGCGAGTTCTTTTGCAATTATTGCTTAAGTTACTTTGTTGAAAATAAACCTAATGTATTTTTCTTTTTTGTTTTGTATTATTTTTTTCGAGTCATATTTTGAAACAAAATTTAAAATATGAATTTCAAGTTTAATAAAAATATACAAGTATAATACGATAATGTAATATTATCTGAGGGCACGGCAGTGCCCCTGCCAAGTCTCGAGCAAAACGGGCACGGCCGTACCATCTTTTCTCGAAGCGATTCGCGGCTGTTTCGCCCCCCCTGTATCTTCGACGTGGACAAAGCTAGGAGTTTAGCTTTTCGGGGAATAATAGTAGGCATTAGAACAAGCTTAAGTTCGAAATTACATGCCAATTGAATTAATGGTTTAGGAGTTACGGTCGATCAAAGTTACACCATTTTGTCACTCACTGACTCACTGACAGATCATCAAAAATGTAAGGTACTTCTAGCAGACTTAGAAACTTCAAATTTTGCACCAAGATAGGTCCTTAGCCACATATAAAGGAAAAATTATAAAAACATTAAAAAATAATATGCCATAGAAAACAATTTTATATTTGCGGTTTGGCAAGAACATTATGTATGGATTTTGACTGCATTGTTAACTTTGTTCGTTGTTTAAGTACCTATTCAATTGGATGAATACATACATAGAATAGAAAAGAATAATATAAATGTAATACACAGACTATCATTACAAATTAATACATAAAATTCATAATTCATTAAATTAATAAAGCTAAAACTCCATTGTATTGCGATAAATATTGTATGCGCGCTCGATAGATGGCGTTGTACGAGTCTGAATCGCGCTATGGTTTCGTTACAAAGCGCAGTCTAAGTAGTACTTCAGAATAATTCGATAATTTTCATTTGATAGCGCCACCTGTCTATGAAAAACCATTTCGAAACTAAAAAATATTGTAGTGATAATTGATATTCGGAGAACTTTACGTGTTATTTAGTTTAGTTTAGCTATAGTTTGTAAGTTAGTAGATATATATATGCATATATATATAAGTTTAAGCTTGTTTACATTAGAAGTAACGAAGTCTCAGAGAAGAAACAAAAGAGATAGAGATAGAGAATGGGTTCTAAGCAAAGCAGTAGCTGAAGTCCTAGAAATTATGACACCTAAAAAAAAGAAAGAAATACACTTACAAAAAATAAATGAGATCCCACCAAAAACATTAAATGTAAAAAAATGCCAAGTCTCTCGATGCAGTCTTTCCATCGTAAAAAGTTTTGAGATCTCATAGAAGCCAAGTCCTATTCAAAATATTTTGTAGTTATAAATCAACATTTAGTAATTGTATCAATAGTTTTCTTTATATTATAATTATAGTGACTTGGCAATGAGCACAAATTAAAAGCTGCTTGATGCCTGGAATTATGTGCAAATGTTACTGACGAGACCAGTGATCAGATTATTTGTTATGTGTGAATCATGATGGTCACTACCGACTACATGCTCCAATACAATAATTAAGAATACCTTACGGGCCATCGCTTTATGAAAGTAAATGAATCGAGAGTACACTAAGACTGACTGCCGTTGCCGAAATTCGGTTGGGACGACACGGATAAACCAAAAGAAAATTAATTTTGTGATATTAATGTTTACGCATGCGGTGTGTGTAACTTTCAACTCCTACAAATATGCCGTTTTATTTGTTTCTTCTTGTGCTCATTGCCAAGTCACTATAATTATAATATAAAGAAAACTATTGATACAATTACTAAATGTTGATTTATAACTACAAAATATTTTGAATAGGACTTGGCTTCTATGAGATCTCAAAACTTTTTACGATGGAAAGACTGCATCGAGAGACTTGGCATTTTTTTACATTTAATGTTTTTGGTGGGATAATTGTTTCTAGAGAAAAGGAATTACAAAATTCAAAGTGAAAATCTTAAAATTAGAACACCAAACATTCTAAAATTAAAAATCAATTTGCGCGAACAGAGCAAACGTTTTATAACGCTAATCTGTTCTGAAAAAATAATAATTTCATATTGGAACACATGAATTGGCCCTCTCACATTTTGATTCTATTGGGAATATAGGGATTTCATCTGAATCGTGATTTCATTCAAAATGGCTTCTATTTATTCGATTGGTTACACACAGTTCGAATTATATTCGTACAAGGTTTTATGTCTGCCTCATTTTAAAATAATAAATACTGAATCTTGTACAGAATTAATTTAATTTAATTTTTACAGATCTTTTAAGAAATATTTTGTTTACACGGGTAGCCGAGTGGTTGGGGTCACCACGACAAACCCATCGAGCGCAACGTGTCGCGTGTTCAATCTCTGCGTAGGACAAATATTTGTGTAATCCACGAATGCTTACCATGAGTCTGGGTGTCTTTGAGCATGTAACTTGAATGTTTGTGAAAACCCTCACTAGGAGAGTCGTTCTTCAAACGAAAAAATATAAAGATCGGACCATGATATTCTGACAATGTTTTTTATACAATATTGAAATAGCTAATTGATAATTCAAATGAAACGAATTGATTTCGTCTACACATCATTAAACTCTACTCACCTTTCTACACTTATAATTTTCCTTCAATTACTTAACTATTTACAAAACCTCAACTCGAGTATGTAAGAGGTCATTATGCGAAAGGTCAATAAGGGCTCTCGCAAAGGTCAAAGTTCGGTCACATCTAATTGTGGAGTGAAATATTTTTAGCTGTCTACAGCAAAGGCTTTTCTAGCAAATTAGTATTTTTAGGGGTCTGAACCTGGGGTCAGATAAGAGGTAATGTTGTTTTGTTTATAAGAGGATAGTGAGTGGGTTGGTGACCATTTAACAGTTATATTATGTAACGAGTTCAAACATACCCGTCAAATACTTTCTTTAATAATTATGGGAATGAAATCTATAAAAAATAACGCTTTAAGAGAACTCATAATGACTCCAGTCTGGTTCGCAACCCTAACGCAAATTTTCATCAAACTGTGTTTCTGTAAGTTTTGAAATACATATGTTACGAAAACATGGAAAAGATACAAGCAATCAAAATTATTAAAACAATACTTAAAACACTGAACTTAAAAATTTTCATAACCGAGTGAAGTCGCGGGCCACAGCTAGTATTAAAATAAATTTAAAGTTCTATTTATTGGACAATACAAAATTATACTTTACAAATAAACAATTCCAAGAAAGCTTCATAAATTTTCGTGTTGTAAACGTGTAGGTCAGGGCTGTTCCTAACATTTTTGATTTTAATTTATTTTACTGTTTAATATTTTACAACGCCATTAATCAAATTAAAAGTAATTGTTTATTTTACGTTTGTAGTTGGTCATATATGTTTCTTGTTTAAAACGACTCCGTGCTTACGGTTCCCTATCTAAATGGGCTGGTGGAAGGTTGACGTCTGTTGTTGATTTTACAACACATTAAAAAAATAATGATTTATCTGGTTAAGCTGCAAGTGGTGCGGTGTAGCTTTGGTAGGAGATTGTTTTCATTAATTTTTTTGGTGTAAAGTTTTTCGCAAATCCGCATGGTACTTGACTGGTTGTTTAACTACAATTTAAATATCACAATTACTATGTAGTGCTTCCGTAATTTACCGTGAACTATTTACCTACCCAAATACACAAAAAGTACCTATGCATTTTTAAATGCATCAATTCGGAATTTACAGAAAAAAACTATATTCGTTATTGTATTAGGGTTCTATGTTTATCGTTGTTTGATTAAATTATTAAAATCAGTTCGAAAAGTGGCTTTTTTAAAATCATTAAGTACATAATACAACAAAAGCTGTCTGCAACAAAAATGTACGTTTTCAGACAAAATTTTCTTTGCTGGGTTTTCGTGTATATTTTTGACTTGAGTATGTGGGATAATAAATTGAGTTAACTGTCAGAGAGGGCTTTTAGGTAAATTACTAGGAACGTACTCACATGATACCAGTTGCGAAATCATGTTATTGACGCTCGATAAATTGTGTTTTCCAAAAAGGTTTTAATAGGTACTCTGTTAAACCTTTTTGTGTTGTTTGCTATGTTTTTTTTTCGTTATTTTAAGTTTTCAGTATTTTTGTGCTAGTATTTTAAGGATGTGGTATTCAATTCATAAACCGATGTAGTTTTTTTAATGCCAATGTTTTTTTTTTAAACTTTCGTAAGGATCATTTGGCATGATGGCACGTTAGTACGACTCTACGTGAGCGTCCCCGATAAATACGCTTGATTTAATCATTTAAAAAGTTCCTATGTTCGTTACTTATTCACATTCAAAGACCTAGAATAGTTTCAAGGAAAAAATGGTGTCATGTTGCCAGTTAACTGTTTGGATCACTAGCACTACGATTTAAAATTACCATTGATGAAAGGAAGGGATTTTCTAATTTATTTCTCTTTATAACCAATGTTATTTTTAACCCCGCCTCGTCGAAATTCAACAAACCTAAATAAAATATCTAACACAAAATAAATAAATAACAATTATTAATTCAAATATTCAATTTAATTTATTGGAGTTTCGAAGTCTAAACATTTATTTAAAATATTCAATTTAAATGAATTCTTAAGTCCGTCATCTTGCATAACAATTTATGTTATGTAAATGAAATTAAATAAGTAGGTCACGGTCGCTGGGAGTCCGACTTACATTTAAAAGGGACTTAGAGTACACAATGCTGAGTTTTTGGACTTGAGGTAAATTAATTATTAAGATTTTTCTTTTTCTTTTCAGAGTTCCGTAACCAAAGGAGAAAAACGGATCCCGTTACTAATGCTTTGTCTGTCCGTCTAACCAACAATTTGTCACTAGGCGAACCATCTCACCATACAGTCTATCTCACCGTTTGTCATCAGTCTATATATCTCATGAATCGTGTAGGTTAGAAAAATTAAAAAATTGTTGCCTCACTAAAAATGTACATAAGCAAATTAGCAGGGTTATTAATTTGATGGGAGATCGTTTTTTTACAATACAATTTGTTTCAAACTTATTTGTACGGAACCCTTTGTCTCGCAAGACCGGTTCGTACTTGTCCGGTTTTCTAAATAGAGATGCGGTGTACCTTTGTACGGTGGGTTTAAAAAAGGTATAAAGGTCTTATTATTCTTTCGTTCAGGTTTTTCTTTAAAGTAGAGAACGGTCTGCGTATGAAAGTGCGGAAATTGGATATTTTAATGAAGAAACTTAACTAGTTTAAAATAACGTTTTGTTTTTAACATTCTTGTATTAAGAAATTAATTACCGCAGCTAGTATTTTAATTCTTGTGTCCTGGGTTTTACAAACATTTAATGCACAAAGACACACAAAGTCTTAACAAGCATTTGTACAAGTATCAGTATTTTCGATTGCACAATTTTAAGGTCATTTTGAATTAAGATAAAAAATATATATTATCTGTCAAACTGAGCGTAGTAATATTTAAATTATTCGCAAGTTCGAGTCGTTTACTATCATTTATATATTGTTATACACACCACCTTTTTTACTGTTAATTTGTTCGATTGAGATTGCAAAAAATAATCTTTGTATTGACTTAAGATTGACAGTTCTTTGAATGACACATTCAAGACGCCATCTTGTTATTTTACTTCAATCTACCTCTAACGTTTTAATTTCATTCTTCTGTCATACCGTGTGGTAGGATCCAGTCGTATTACTTCCAAGTTTAAAAAGGCAATATAAAATTATTGTACAAGTGACTCTGCGTGTTTTATTATCAGCCTCTGCCTAAATATCAATACTTACAAAATAACCGAACACTAAGCTCAATTTTTGTTAAATTTTCTGTAAGCAGGTTCATAGCACATTTTGTATCTACAAGGATAATACAAATAGCTCATTTTATATTCACCTTTGTTTTTTATGTGTGTTCATATATTAACGGCATAAGATATATTTCTCTGGAGAGTAAGCTAAATTTTTACCACACCTGCTTCCCTATTACTCAGAGAGCAAGACATTTGCCGTTGTGCGAAAGAGACGGCTATATAAAAGTTGTAGAGCGTTGTCTCGCTTCTACATCTGCAGCTACAATAATGACAGCCATCTTTGCTGTAACCACACCTACGTCATCTTTGGTTGTTTATAAGTGCTTTTATTGTAAACGTGATAGTAACTCTGTTTGTCTATCTGCTACTTGTTAAACGGAAGTTTATAAAATTTTAACGAGTTGCGGGTGCGATCCCCGCGAACGACAAGCATTTGTGTGATCTTTGAATGATTTTTCTAAGCATGTTCGCATGTGACTTTTTGATATCCCTTGTGACACCAGGATTAAAGTCCTTAGTCCAAGTCGTATAAAAGACAAAAAACTGTTGGAAAAGACAAATACTATTATTTGCCGCGGCAACTCTGATCAGCATAAGCGGAACTGCAGACAAAAGCTTGTCATCGTCATCATCGTCATCTCAGCCTATAGCAGTCCACTGTTAGACATAGGCCTCTCCATAATTTCTCCAGCGCGACCGGTTCGTTGCCACCTGTATCCAACGGGACCCAGCGGTTTTCACCAGGTCGTCGGTCCATCTGGCAGGTGGCCGTCCCACGCTGAGCTTGGTGATACGTGGTCTCCATTCCAGAACTTTTCTGCCCCATCGGCCGTCCGATCTTCGCGCTATGTGGCCCGCCCATTGCCACGAAAAAGCTTATATACCATGTATAAGTATATTTCTAAACCTACATATATAATCCTTATAAATATTTAATCCTTTGTGAAAGCCAATCCTTCAAGTCTGAGCGCCTATTAAGCCACTGCGTAAATTGGAAGCTGCCAATTCAAAATTACAAGCTTTGTAATAACACCCTTGGATTACAAATAAACGTTACACCAGTTCAGCAAAATATAAAATGTAGACGAAAAGGCTATGGACTTGCCAATCGAAAAAGGAACATGTGTTCATCTCTTTGTGTTGCAAACAGTTAAAAAGAGTATCCGTTCAGCCTGCAAAGGTATGCCTCAGACTGTTTAAAAAGTTTATTTACTTTTAAAACACAGATAATAAAACGATGGAGTTTATATTGTTGTATCTCTCATTTAATAAAAAAGAAGAAAATTTCAGTAACGGTTATTTTTTCTTATGTTTAAAAAACTATGATTAAGGTAATTAGTCCTTGTGTCGCGAAGGGTTTCGAAAAACATTCAAATGACATAAAGACACCCAGACATAAAGAAACCTTAAATAATAATATTTTCAAATAAATAGCTGAAATATCTAAAAAACATTATTCTTTCTCATCCAATATGGATAATCTTTAACCAAATCAGAATAGGTATAGATATATTTCCTTACTGCTTTTTTCCTTAGCTCTGTTATAATAATATCTCTCGTATGGTGATGGCAAAAACCTTCCTTACGTCATTTCTTGGACTTTACCCGTCTATCAAAAAAATATAACCTACGGATTTTATTGATACGGGTTATACGTAACAATATTGCCTGGTTTGGTGCGCATTTTGAATATTTTCATAGAAGTGAGAATGATTCATAATGAAATAATGCAAGTTTTAATTTAGTCGCTAGATAGCAAAACAGTTTGTTAGTGATAGCGGTCTTTAAAAAAATATAAAATTTACTATATAAACATTTGTATGGTTATTTATTCAATACAGTTTTCTCATTAACGTTTTAAAGGTTGATTTGATCTTTTAATTTTTAAAATAACTAAGTTTTAACACCTTCTCAATCTATCATTATTTACTTAATATTTACATTTTTTTATATCTCATAATATTGCTACTATTTATCAAATATTACATACAATTTACAGAAAAACTCAAAATATCTTGAAATAATATAAAAGTCGAAAGAAAAGAAAAGCAAAAACCCCGAAAGAACTCAGTAACGTTCGCATGAACAATGAAAGATGCCATCACAGATTAAGCCGGCAGACGCACCGAACCCCATTATTATGTTAAAAACGTACGTTAAGTAAAACGCAAAGAATGAAAGAAAATGTCAAGGTTTTTCGTAAAATATTTTCAAGGTCTTTTTTATTTGTGAAGAGGATATTATTTTTTTACTGTTTGCAGTGGTTTTAGACAAAGGAAATTTGTTTTGGGGTTCCGTACGCAAAGGGTAGAAATGAAACCTATTTTCGCCTATTTCCGCTGTCTATCTTATAGATGACAAAATATAGTAGTATGGTAGCTAGCAGCTGAAATATTCATTTTATACACAAACTTTAGTGTCCTAAAAGATAGTGAGTGAATTGATTTAAATTTTCAGAACATTCCGCTGCCAATATTTTCTCAACAAAATTAATGGTTGGACTTTACAAATCCCAATATATTATAAAACCAACTGCAACTTTGTCCGTTAAACTTATTCGGTGAAATTCAGAACTTATCTTCCTGGAATTTTATACTTTAGGTACAAGCTCGGATCCCGAGTATGGGTATATCCATATCCAAAAATACGAAAGCAAACAGTTTCCCACACTTGACAAGCTGTGTTTGCCATAATTAAACGGAATAGACATCTACAACGACATAACTCATTTGGTAAAGTCTTGTTCTTGCGTACCTGAGAATACATGATTTTTTTTAGAAAGAAGAAGAAATTATCACAACCACACTACGGGGGGAAGCGGGTTGTATCCAACTCTTACTGACTAAACCTGAACCTTCTTGCAACATTAGACGGGCCTGTTGGTCTAGTGGTTAGTGACCCTGACTGCTATACCGGAGGTCGTGGGTTCGATTCCCACCCAGGACAAATGTTTGTGTGATGAGCACGATCATTTTTCTGTGTCTGGGTGTAATTTATCTATATAATGTATGTATTTAGAAATATATAAGTATTTCTAGTTGTCTCTTGTACTCATAATACAAGCTCTGCTTAGTTTGAGACTAGATGGCGTTGTGTGGATGTTGTCCAATATTATTATATATTATAACATCCTTCTCAATCCTTAGTAATTCATTACATTGTACGTACCATATGACTGATAGGTAGTCTTTGTCTCAACGTACGGTTGAAGTCATGGGTAAAACATATAATTTCACTAATGGACTTATAAACTTCAAGCCCGTTATATTTCTATATTCACGTAATCGTGGGTGAGTGCATGCTGCATATGAACACGCTAATACCGTCTCGCTACAGTTTTATGAGCCATTAGTCTTTAGACGCAGAAATGGGAAATTTAGACTGAGTTTACATCGATCTCTAGTAAGAAATCTCTAGTAAGTAAAGATATACTTAGGACCTGAAGAGAAGCATTAAATACCCATAATAATATTACTTTTAGTCAATGGTATCAGAGTATAAACTGAGAAGTTATAGTCTCAGTTCACTCACTCTTCACACTTCATATTTGAAGTTATTTAAATACCATGAAACATTCTCCACGCATTCATACTCTGTAAGCAAGATACACTTCTTCAAACACTACCGGTGATTGAATCACTTCATTGTATTGCACTAACACGTCAATGACAGGTCTTTTGTCTTAGAGAAATTTCATTCCTCGAAATTGAAAGTTTTCTATTAGTTTTCCATTCTAATTTATCTCACATTATCCTGGCTTTCAGGAGAAAACAGTTTGGAGACAAAGGGGACATACCTGTACCCTGAGGGACACCTAATAAGTTACAATAAAAAATACAGCTTTATTATCTTAGTATTAAATAAACAGCGTTTTTCAAACAACATGCCTTCATAAACAATGTCCTTGTCTACTGTATACGTTATTTTCTCTTTTATTTTCCCTATTTTATTTCTGCTCCACACAAAAGCTCGTGTATTTGCTATTTAATAATGTATTTCACTTAACCCTCTGGAAAATTCACGTACCTAATTACTTGATTGTCCAAAATGAGAGCAATATTTTTATTAATGCTTATAATGTAGTCATTTGTCATAACAGTAGACTTTTTTGTCTCAATTTACAAATCCTGGATTAAGAGCTTTCAATCAGAAATGCTGTTACATTGTAGAAGCGGAAGCGAAATCTTTTAACTGTATGTATTTAAATGAAAAATCAATGCATCACGAATTTCATTTTCTACTATAAAAAACTTTCTCCTTCCTCCTCTTTGTCCTTGTGTCGCGGGGCGAATTTCACAAACATTCAAATCACAATATGCACAAAGGCATCCGAACTCAGGACAAGATTTCGAGAATCACACAATCGCTTGTCCTACGTGACACGTTGCGCAGAGTGGGTATCGCATGGTGACCTATTGGGCTATTCGGCTGTCGAATTGTAGAAAGGAATTTATGATCTTAATATTTCACGACTGAAGTTTAAAAATTATCCACTTGGATTCCATTAAAGAGTTCAGAGTAAACGCGTAGAATCTCTCAAAATTGCAATAGACGGTGAACAGCAGATTATAATGACGACGAAAACTGATCGAAGTTTTGATTGGAGTCCAAAAAGGGACTTTTACTGTGAACTAAATCGATATCGAATACATTCCATGTTCTTTATTTAAACATCAAAACATAAGATAGAAATTATGTTGACAATAGCTGTTGCAAGCTAAAATTCGAAAATGATCCCACGGGAATATAAAATCGAAAAAAAATACTGTCCTATGTTATGATCTATCTCTATCTATCTGTGTACGCGTACCAAGTTTCGTCTAAATCCGTTAAGTAGTTTTTTTGCGTGAAAGAGGAACATCCATACCTACTATTATAAAGGCGAAAGTTTGTAAGTATGGATGTATGGATGTTTGTTACTCTTTCACGTAAAAACTACTAATTGGATTTGAATGAAACTTTACCACAATATAGCTTATACATCAGAATAACACATAGGCTACAATTTTTGAGGTTTCTAATGTGAGCTCATAAAAAAACACATTTTTTGCGCTTACATTGCAAACGCTGACTGAATCCTACAAGATAGATAGAAGGCAGATAGATAGATAGAAGGCAGGTATAAATTATAACTTATATCTTCTAACCACGCGGACGAAGTCGCGGGCAACAGCTAGTCCATACATATATTCGCATTTAATTTAAGGTTAGTAGAGAGTAAAGGATGGTGATTGGGTTGGTGACCATTTTACACTTGATATATTCAACGAGTTTAGAAAGACTCGTATAATATTTTTTAGTTTTTATGTGAATAATAACCGTAGTATTACTAGGACGATCATCTGAGAGATTATCTTAAGTTTCATTCATATATGACTGGGTTTTGTTGTGGTATGATGTAATATTTCTTCATTTGTTAAACGGACCTTTTCATTCACTTTCTCGATTATAATAACATTCAATAGTTCAACGATTCAATTGCTCTTGTAATAGAAAATAGTTTTTGTTATCTCTAGGGCTATGATATAGATTTCTATAACAGTTTATCTTACGCTATGATTACGACTTTTGTGTAAACTGTGGGGTTGTTTAAGAGTGATAAAAAAATCTTATTTTCAGTGAGAAGCTTTATAGTATTGAATTTATTTGCAATAATATTCTACAACCTTGTTTGTTAGCAAAAGTAAGTGTGGTCTGTATAACAAAATCATATATTTAGCCTATGGTATCTACATCCCAGTACTAAACAGAAATTTATGAACATTAGTATCATTATGATGACGTTTCTTTGTTTTATTCAAATTCTTAATGTCTTCGAAACACACAAGAATCAAAATAATATAGTGTGCGTGCGAGGACACATATTTATAAATGCATTATCAATTTTATTGCAAGCCTTATTGCCAATGGCAATAAGTTTATAAATAGTAAATAAAATTAGTGATCTCAATTTGAATGCTATTCTGGTGTTCGATTGTTTTTTTTAATACTGCAAATAGCTATAAAACCTTTTTAAATTTTATAATTCAATTGAAAAGATTTTAAACAATCATTAATCGCCAAAATCGTTCACTTTAGAAAATAAATGTATCTTGTCAAATTGTTATTTTGAAGCCTTGTAATAACTAATTAGTTTGAATATCCCTTTTATCCGTTTTTCTGTGTATCGCAAATTCTATAAAGGTTGATTCAAAGTATTCAAAATTACGTGGAATCTGACACCCACGTCTTAGATCCCTCATTAAACTTGTTAATGAACATTATTATATTATTTTGATGAAACTGTTTTTGCTTATTTTAAAATGGAAAATTGTATATAAGGTTTCGCTAATTTAAAATTATAATAACATGTAGATGGCGAATGGAAGGCAATGTACGAATGGAATCTTTATGTATCTTGTATTATGATATGTATTTTATAAATTAATTAAGAAAGAAAGAAAACATTGTGTTTTCTTTATTTATGGTATTACTAGGATATTTAAGTCCATTACAAGATTCATATTAGTCAGAGTATTTCCTTCTAATCTGCATTTCAACAATTAAACCTATGTAGTACGTTTTTATCTTTTGTTTTCAGAGCAATTTTCAATAAAAAGGCAAAAAAACCTTCTGCGCACCAGACAAGAAAATTTACTAAATAAAATAAATATTATTTTAACCTGAATTAAAAACTGACTTCGATATAATATAAGCAAGGTCAAAAGAATAATTGCAGTAAATCTTAACTAAAATAACAGTCAGTTTCAATTGAAAAGAAAAATAAATACTTCATAAATAAAAATAATTTACTCACCTCACTATATGTCTTTCAATACAACACTAACACATACACAACACTACACACACATATTTACAAGAACACTTAAATTTATCGATGAAAAGTTGTATCGTAATTTATATGGAGCGCGTACGAAAAACCGTCCAAGCCAGTCACGAGAATCTACAAGTCTGACCACCACGACGTAGAATTTCCCGCTCCAGGGGCAGAAAGAGACAGATATATCTACCTTACGTGGGTCGAAGCGAGGTGGTGTTTTTCCCTCAGCTTCTGATCTGCGGAAAAGCTTGCGAATACCACACCGATAGTGTTATGCGGTGTTGTATAGAAATTCGCTACATCGACGATAGCGCATGTTAAATTAATAATTCATCCGATGTTTGTTCTACATATGTTATACATTGTTTTAAAAGTAATGTTTGCGTTAAAACAGGTGTTTTTTTTTAAACACTTATAGCTTCACGTGGGTTTCGAGGCTTTTGATATTCATAACAGAGCTGCTTTTTTATAATGTGTAGACTGTAGTCTTGTAATACTTATCTTAGGATTTGTTTTAAATTTTGTTCTAGTTATTTACAAATTAGGTTACGTTAACAGTCTTTCAACTAGCTTGTCTATTGAAGTGAGGATTTTTGAAGTTCTGAACCCAAAAGGTAGAGATAGGTACCCTGTTGCGAAATATCAGCTCTCCGTGTCCGTCTTTCAGTCTGCCTCTAAATCAAATCTCATGAACCGTGATAGCAAACCGGTCACTTTGATGGACCATCTGTTTACTCGATATTATTTCTATTTGTACAGCATCCTCGGTGTCGCGTGGCCCACTCTCACTTGACCGCTTTTTTTGTTTCAATACCTATTTAAAAATAAATTTATGTAACGTTGAAACATACTTGGAGAAGAATAAAGTTTATTTACAATATACAGTAAAACCTTTATGAGTAGCGATAGTTCGTCGTGGAAGTTTGCCAAATAAAAACTGTTAATGGGAATTTGATGTGATTTCATTTAAATTGAATTTTAAAGTGAAATATGATATTCGCTTTATTATATACTATCTATAGATATGTAGCGTCATGCTTTGGAGGCGGAAATAAGTAAGGTCCTCATAAAAAGGTGATGTATTTTTATCAATGTTAACATTTTAAACAATAATTTTAAATTCCTCTATTCTGTAGGTAATTTATTTACAATTTTGCATAAAAATCTAGTTTTATTTTACCTTGTCTGTTATTTCTTTGCGTATAATAGTTAAACATGCTATAAGCTTGCTACAACACGCGTTTGAAAGGGGTGAAAACAAAAGAAATACTGTTTACTATGTAAGTGTAGATATTTGCTGCAATGCGTCAATCATTTTCGTAACGAAAAATATATTGTTCGGCGTTCTTAATCAGAAAATTAAAAAGTTGTGCTTTGGAGTGCCAATGCCAAATATGTATAAAATTATAATTAAAGTTTGGTGTTAAAATTATAATTAAAGAAATCCGCTGGTGCTACGATTATCATTGGACATCAGGCATATTGCCAGCCTGTTTGGGCCGTAGAACAAAATGGTCGAAGCATCTTTTTTTTAAATAATTTATTTCCCTCTCTTGTTTCGTACGGGTGCAATGCTAACATACACTACAGGATTATTTTAGCATTCTTTATTTGGTCTAGGATTCATACCATCGCTGCATCGTGACATGGGATCTTGATAGATAGATAGTACTACACATAAGTACAGGATTTTATACAAATGAATATTTAAATAGTGCCACAAAATTCGGTCTTATCGTTAAAAGCAATCTTCTACAGACAACCTTTGGATAGACTAGATCCTGTAGGAGCAACATTTGTTTTTTATTCAGTTCATGTTAAAGTTCATTTATTAAACAGTACGTAACCAACCTTTTCAATACTCCTTCTTAATATAATACTGGAAAAACGAAAACCTATTAAAATGGTGAACTAGATCAACATTAATACGACGTGGAAACATTAAATACGTGGGAGGATTTACAATAAGGCTACGGAGCTAAGACCTTCATTTAATTGTAATCCGCAATCTGCTCATTCACTGAGGAGCTCGTGGCTAAGCTATAACCGCATAAGTGATACAATCACAGGTTAAGCTATGCTTGACGCTCGTTGGTCTGTAGATGGGTGACCATCTTTGTCATAACGAGTTCCTCCGTGTTTCGGAAGGCACGTTAAATTGTGGGTCCCGGCTGTTATTCCTACATCTTTGACAGTCGTTACAGGTAGTCAGAAGCTTGAAAAAAAGTCTGACAGCCAGTCTACCTAGTCTACGAATGTGGGTAATGTTTATGTAATGTATGTTTGCCATACTAGATGTATGGCAAACATTTGTGACAAACATTCGTTTTTGTAAACTGTAAAATAACAAACCTCAGTCATTCCTCTCTTAAATAAATAACTTGTCTACTTAGTATGAGATGCACTCGCGACATTGAAGTTTCTATACGAATAGGGTTCCGTACTAATCGGTTAGATGACAAATAAATTTGAGGATGGGTACTCACACTTTATGACGGTAACAACCTTATTTCAACCACAAAAAATTTACTTTTAGAATTTTATAGCGTCAACAGAAATACATCATCTGTGACAATTTTGACTGTCTATCACGGTTCATAAGATACAGCCTGGCGATAGTCGGATAGACAACCAATTCTCAGTAATTAAATGATGTAACGGATGTCACGGCGGGATCGCGAGTTGAACGTTCGCCTCGCGATCCCGCCGCGTCTGCTCATGATTAAGGACTCCGGTTGGGTCCGAAACTAGTCGGGCTACCCCGATAAATACGCGTGTGTAAACCGTTAAATCATTTAATAATGAATCATTCTCACGACAGTTACTATCAAAATTCTCAGTAATATCATTCAGTTTTTACCCTTTGGATACGGAACCGTAAACACTAATACAATCCCTTGAACATATATCGCCTGGTCACACAAATGCGTCCCCCGTGAATACCAAGCAATTCCCACAGCTATTCACGCCTTGCAAACAACCAACGGGAATTACTTATCATTGTAAATGAGTTTTTAAAAGCTTAAAAATAAACGAAAAAGCCACGTGAATTTATTTGTTTGGCTTTAAGTCATACTCATGTTTGAAAGGTAGAAGTTAGACTAAGTTAGGCAAGTTAGATAGACTAGTCTATCTTGCTTTCAGTGAAACCTGATTATTTAATAAATTTTAAATGGAATAAATTCAAACACTATGGTAGGATTAGTATAGTATTGTAGGATTTTGGATACTTTTACAAAAACTCATCCCCGAAAAGAGAAACGCGGATTTAAACTAAGTATTTCATATTTTTTTGTGCTATGTAGAATTTAAAAACCCTTCTCGCACCCACCTCTTTAAAAATCACAGCTACTTGCAATCTGAATGAAAATGCCAGTTAGCTATTTGAACTATAACACTGAAAATGGGTGGCCTACAAAAATCTTTTTCCAACTAAAAACCTCGACCACATTTTCCGTAGCCACTCAGTAATAGAAAGCCGTCAAAGTATTTGTAAGCTACGCAGAGTGCTACGTACGTAGGCAGCTGAAGGCTTTTCGTAGGCCGTTCTATAGAACTCGTAGCTAAATAGAGTCTTTAATATTTTAAATTCTCTTTTGATCGATATTTAATTATTTACTAACTAGTGTAAATTAAAAGGCTTGAAATATAATTTATTTCGCCTCTTTATATAATTATGATCATGATCGATTTCTTTTTTTTGACATACCTTAAATAGAACTACGTCTTCGCAAATCATTTGCGTGTGTTTAATTAGTAGTATCATTAATAACAACACCATACATTCCGAAAGCCTCCACAACACCAGTTATTAGCACTGTTAGGGTGTGTCCAGATCTAATGAATGTGTTGTTCGCGTGTCGTGACATTTCCTGTATATGTTCGCGTACTGAACGCATGCATCAAACGAACAAGCTTTGTTGAAGTAAGGAAGCGAAAGGCACCAAATCTTTTAAACCTTGGTAACATTCGCGCCTCGTAGCTCATCGCGCCGAATGCGCTAGAATTATTAATTACTAGCTGTTGCCCGCGACTTCGTCCCCGTAGGTAGAAGATATAAGTAATGATTTATACCTGCCCTGTTTTATTCACATTTTCCATTGTATCTTCGCTCCTATTAGTCGCAGCGTGATGGTTTATAGCCTAAAGCCTTCCTCGATGAACGGTCTATTCAACACAAAAAAAAATCAATTTGGACCAATAGTTCCTAAGATTAGCGCGTTCAAACAAACAAACAAACTCTTCAGCTTTATATATTAGTATATAGAAGAATAGAAGTATAGATACTAAAGACAACCGACTTCAAACGAAACTGCTGAGACAATCTTGATGATTTTTTATGGGACCAAATGACATTTCACGTAAAAGAAAAATCAATAAAATCGGTTTATCCAGTCCGAAAATCTCAGGTAACAAACAAAACGAAATGCAGATTAATTGAAAACCCATTTTGCAAGACAAGAGACGGATAAAAAAAAGACAATCTACGTCGTTGTCTGCGTTTTGTGTCGCGAAAAGGAATGCCATTCCTGCACATTTAAAGTTTGATAGTCTATTTCCAACTAAGATAGCGTGTTCAGCACCATATTCATTTATCAAATCTGAACCCACCCAATGACAATGAAATTCAAAACAGAAAATGCTTCAAAATACTTCGGCAACATAGCCTTAACACTTAAGAGGATCTTACCAACAATAGTCCATCAAGAGCTCTTTAAAAGCCGCTTACTCCTATTTCAAATTGTCTTCAAGTTTATTCTCTTTTTTCACCTTGCGATTTGACTGACTCTCTAGCATTTGTACTCAAATCTGATTGTGTATTGATGTGATCCGATTGTGTTTTCAGTCAGCGAAAATTATAACAGTAGGCTTTGTGGAGATTTGAAAGGTAAAATAATCTCGTTTTATAAACAGTTTTAAAGCAATAATATTGATAGACTGCAATATTTTCAACTGATATCAAAATGAGATGTTCTAATGTTTTTTAGTTTGTTATCTAAGAACTTCAGAAGGGGTTCGATTGCGTTGATTCTTTATTTAAAGTAAAATAGCTGTCATTTGGTCCTATTAGAATTTCATCAAGCTTGGATCAGTAGTATTTATTTAAGGTCGATTTGTTACGTCTCTAAGATGCTACTAAATCGCCTACTTCCATATTTATAATCTTTGTACCGCTTGTTATACAAAATTGCATTTACCTATGTCAAACATCAGCAATAATCTATACTTATATATAAAGCTGAAGAGTTTGTTTATTTGTTTGTTTGTTTGAACGCGCTAATCTCAGGAACTACTGATCAAAAATTGAAAAATTATTTTTGTGTTGAATAGACATCGAGGAAGGCTTTAGGCTATAAACCACCACGCTGCGACTAATAGGAGCGAAGATACAATGGAAAATGTGGCAAAAACGGGGAAAAATATTCAACTTCGAGGGCTTCCGTTCAAAAAATCCTAACTTACCTCTTCTAACCACGCGGACGACGTCGCGGGCAACAGCTAGTTGACTATAAATGCTCAAACTTTTCCCAAAATAGAGTCAGTTTTTCAGAGTTTAGGCTCAGGGTGCTGCTATAATTGTGATCTTCGGATCCGCTCCAACTTGTTGGTTTTCAGCTAAAACCCCTGCACCTAACCGGATCGATATAACCCTTCACTAGGGTAACCGCGCAATTGTGAATAGTCCAGTTGAAGTACTTACTGTGAACATTTAAAGTTATTTTTTATTTAAAAAGTGTAGTCTGTTAAATTTGATAAATAAACTACTGTGTAACTCGAAGTGTGGTTTTTTTTTATATAACTGCCGAAACATACAATCTGTTAGACATTGTATGTTTTTGTATAAAATATTTTTCCCGTTGCGATTTCCCGTTATTTATGAAGATTTAAAAAAAAATACCAAAAACTATTTACTTAGATGAGATATACAATTGTATATGAACATTGTAAGAAATATTCTTTTCCATCAATAAATCATTATCTTGATGACAAAGAATATTTCTTACCGTGTCACAACCAAAAATATAACTTGACGTGCGTAACTGACAAGTCACATGTCAAGTAGGAATGTCATCACTTTATATTTTTTGGGTCCCGTACGCAAAGGGTAAAAGAGAGCTCCCTTTTACTCAAGGATTGACGTCCGTTCGCCAAATATCTCTTTATTCGTCCATCACCAAACTGTACATTGTAAACAGTGGTAGCAAGTCAGTTGAAATTTTCACAGATGATTTATTACTATTGCCACTATTACAACAAATACTGTAACGTTTATAAATCTGTTAGTGCTTGGCACTATAAAAATGATGTTGAGTACCCACAAACGGTCGTACAGAACCCTCGGTGTCAAAAAATACATACCGCTTACGTATTTATCATACATTTTAAAAAGCTTACAACACAGAGGTCATTGTTTTCGAGTTCTGGTCCGCAAAACAATATGAACACAAAATGGAAGCCTATTTATAATTCATGTTTTTCCGAACTGGTTCCTACTCACGAACAAAAACGCGATAAACAACATAAACAAAGATCATGACAATATTGTGTAAATGTTAAAAAAGTACTAAAAATATTTTCAGTAGATTTCTGATGAAGAATCAATCCATCAACTGACTCTGTGCGATCCTTTCGAATGGGATAAAAAAAACAGAATGCCTCTCATCAATTTCGTAACTATGTTAATACTAATTGTTCCATAACCCTGACTTCTATTTTTAATTGCAAGATTTTTAATACTTACATCCTTTGTGAAAATTTCATCTATCTATCACGATTCATAAGATACTGCCTGGTGACAGACGACCGGATATCAGTTGTCTAGCACTCATAATACAAGGTTGCCTTTCTTTGATACTAGATGGCTTGTAATAGTTTTAGAATATAGTTTTTAAATAGTGCAGAACATGAAAACAATGACATACGTTTTGCAATTGTTTTGCTATTTTCAGAGATGAAATACCTACCGAAATTCTATGGCGATCTTTTAACGTTAAAAGTCAATTATGAGGAAAATTTTAAAAGTATCTTTATTAAATGGTTTTTCTCAGCCGTTTTCAAGCAATTTAAGTAATGTGTACTTAGGATCGTCGGTTGATTGCTTTTTTATGAGCAAGTAGGTATATGGAAGCAATGAAGTGTTTTTATAGGCTATTTTTATGATTTTAAGGCTGTTTCTTTAAGTAATTTAAAACGTAAAAAGACTGCACGGATAGCCGAGTCGTTCAGGTCACCACTTCTGTGCAAGACTTGTCTTGTCGCAGGTTTGATCCCCATGTAGAACAACCATTGTGTGAGCTATGAATACTTTTCCTGAGTCTCGGTTTGGGATTTGAATGTTTGTTAAATATTTACTTAATGCGGGGATCGTCTAAAATAAAAGCAACAAATATTTTAACTTTAATTTTTTAGTCCAGTTTTTGTTTATTGTATAAACCCTAAATGTAATTAGGCTAATTAGCAAAATTGTAATCAAGTACTCAATAAGGTCATAATTGACATAGCACAAGATAGACGGAAAACATACCATTATCAATATGTATTGGTTAACTGGTCAAACAAAATTTAAAAATTAATAAAACTTAATAATTTATGATAGGTTTTGTTTTAAATATCATATAGTCGTACTCACACCCTTGAAAATTCTCTCAGTGTTTTTGTTGCCCTCACGATATCTTAAAAACTAATTATTTAACACGAAAAGATCTTCTTGAAAGGCAATATGTGAGCTACCAACATAAGTATCAATAAAACATTCTAGCATCATAGGTGTGTGCTGATAGCTGTGATCAGTGCAGTATGCTTGGAGTCCAGCCAACATCCTGCAGCTAACGATACCGATTTGTGAAGTTAGGTCTTTATGCATTTGAACACACAGTTTTCTAGAAGAAAACCGTTAAGAATAAAATGGGATTTTTGAATTGATTAATATTTTCTTGCAAATAATATTAAAACGCAATAATATTAATATGCTTTTTTATGCATGTGTGAAAAAGAAGCATAATACAGGGTGTAAGGAACACCGTGACTTTTCCGTGGGACCTGAGTTCTAGACATGATTCCAGACCCCACTGCGTTGGAATTTTTCATCGGTCTTTTCATGAAAATTGAAGTTTTTTTTCGCGTTTTTTTAATTTTATGTGTCATAAAATCATTTTTCCTACGTATTTCAATAATATTTTCATAAACAAAATCATTATTAAGCCGTTTTCACAAAAAAAGGCAATGTAAATGAAACACTAAAAACTGCTCCCGATCAGCTGATTCGTAAAGGTACTCGTCGGTCATCGCTCTCTTGCAAATCTAACCGAAAGTGACGTCAAAACCGAACCAATACTCATGAGCGACAAGCGTAAGAGATAGCGCAACTATTGCGCGCGCACTCGCACGCATTATTCGTAATCCTGCCTACTAATTCCTTTAAAAAAAGCCGCGCGCTTTGTAGGCACCGCTAGCCGCCTTTGTCGACACCGCCAGCGCGTCGCCGACACCTACAGCGGTATCGGCGAGTGACGTACCTGTGACACTGGATAAAATAGTACATCGATTTTTGTTACACGGGTTCCATGTTATAAAATAGAAAATCACCTTCTCAGCGTTTATCAACTTATCGTACTACGAAATTTATTAAAACCTTTTATTATTAACAGTTTGTTATTGTTTAGAATTCTGTAGTTCTAAAACATGTTGTTATAAACAATAATTTATTTTTTCTAAAATTAAACTCTGTTTTGTTACTAATATCCATCATCTACTAATGAAATTCCTGCCTAAAAATTTTTATCATTTTTTTCCTACGAACTGCTGAATAATTATTCCAGTCACATAAAACAATTATGTTCTTACACAAAAGTACATTTTGTGATTAATCAATTTTAAAGGTTTAAGTTAAGTACTTTATTGTCAAGAATAATTTTACGATATTCACTTCGACCTCATGTAATTTATCGATAAAGAATCATAGGTACCTAGGTCCAACACTACTCAAAGGTAAAACCGAAAGTTCGGCTTTTTTCAAAATAGTACCTATTTTTACTCAGTTTGTTCCTTACGCTAATCGAATGTGCATGTGCAATCGGGTAATTCGCGGACTAATTATCGTGTAGGCAGACAATTTTATTGTGTTAAGTGATATAAGTGCGTGTGTTGTGTGTGTATTATTTAAATTACGATCCTAGTAGCTCGATAGGTTATTTTACCGCCCGGGAGAATGGCAACATGCTAATGTGTTATGGCAAAGCACGTGGCAATGCAAGTCTCGCGATGAACATTTACTGGACGCGGTACTTTTTGCCCCGGGTTCAGCAGCAGATTTTTCGCCGCGCCAAAATTTGTGTGCACGTAGATGGCGGACATTTCGAAATTTTCGAACCTTATCTGGTTAGAAGTGAGCGAGATTAAGGTAAGAGTAGGTTTGATTTAATAATACACAAGACACAGATTGACGTCAGAATAGTGTAAATTGATTGGTATTTTTTTGTGATTGTTTTTCGTTACATCACAACATTTTTATAAAATGCGCGCGCGTTTCGAATGTTTCGATCGTGTCGCCGAGTGTCGCCCTCCTACCACATTACAGTTCGTGTAAGTACGTACGCTGAGCGTAAGGATCGCGCGGTATCCAATTCATTGCGTGCTCAAAAATGACTAAATCTATAAATATTAATCTCCGACGGTAGCGACTTCTTTAATATTAATTAACACGTTATTTTAAAGTCATTATGCGACTTTGGTGGTACGGTGTTCCTTACACCCTGTATTTTTCACTCGTGAATTTATTTTTAATGTTGCTATTTTCCATAAACATAATCTTATGTGGTAGATATGGTAGAAGTCTTTTAAAAAAATTGAATTTCGTTAGGTCAAAAAAAAAATGAATAAGAAAGTCTGGAATGAAATTGGTACTATTATATAAAACGGTAAATAAAATATTATCTGTTTATATTCTACTTATTTTTTTTCATTTATTTAGTTGTGTTCAGAATACAAGGGAAAAGTAAGCCCTCCAACAATGATTAAACCGTATAGTGCAGTAGCATCTTAAATGAAGCCAACTTATTGCAATAAATGTAATAAAACTATACGAAGCAACGTCATACGAGCTTTTAAACACTGTTCCTTATTAAATAAAATACAAGATTTAATAAAACGATGCGTGGCCGTAATTCCGTATGAAGCTTGGAAAAGTTTTCTCATACATTTCTCATATACATCCTTCATGCTCGGAACCTGTGCGGGATTCGTTATTTAAATATTTACATAGATATTCTGCAGCATGAGGGATGTAGCTGAATATCTGACACGTGGACTCTGGACACGTTTTTTTTTGGTTTGAAGCAATTCTGACGTGATGTGAGAGGCCATGTTTTTTTAGCATTTTGTATCTAAGGGGTAAAATTGGAACCCTTATTATGAAGGCTCCTCAAAATCAAAGTTTTTATTTCGAATAGGCCGTTTTTCAGGCACTTTTAAAACGTTACATTACTGACTAGTTGCACGGTTCCAAAGTGTCAATCCGTCATCAGGCTTTAAAACATGAATAATGTCGTTCTTTGACAGTTGCATTTCTCACAGATATTGTACACGAGAAGAGACAATAAAAACAGTTCGTGGTATAAACTTTAATGTATGACATTCTTTTTGTAAAGCCGAATTTTTAAGTCCCTAATAACACAAATACTCCAACTGGTAATGTGAAAACAGTGTTAATAACTCAGACTTCATATAACCTTAAACTGAAAACTAACTAGTTATGTTACGAGTTTGTATACATTTTTAACCGGCCCTTAAAAGTTGGAATACCTCGAGGGGAAAAAGTGACATGAGTTGTTACTTTGTTGACAGTAAAGGTCGACATGGACTACGAAAAATACGCTACGAATGTATACCGTAAAAATATCCTAAAAAAACATTTCAAATATATTTGTTAGCAGAGTATAAAAAACGGGTGTCTCGGTAAATGTATTATTGTGATGTGACTAAGTTTGTAAGATTGTAGATTTTCATCTGTGGATCTACTAAATCGATTTCGAAAATAATTTTGTTAATCCCAAATCACGTTATTAGCCAGTGTTGTAGTGTACCTAGAGTTTACCTTGCAGGTCTTGGTAAAGTCTAGGTAGATACCGGGCCCCGTACCCACTTTGTTTTTCGGTATTTTTTCAGCAAGTCTAAAGCTAATTATAATTGAAGCGCTAACGCTGGTTTATTTCAAAAATAAAATGTTCTATAAATAAACAGATATACTCGTATTTTAATTGCAGTAATTGGGCCCAACGTGAAACAGCACAGCCCTGGATAGAAAGAGATGCAAGAAGACTAGAAAGGCTTTGGCCTGCAGAGAGACAGAGATAGATAGAAAAAAAAATGGACAGGCAATGTTTTAATTCTGATTTATGGACATGAACTGGAACCTTGTTGAGGTGTTATTTGGCTAATATTTTAAATTAAGGTTTTAGAGATGATACAATGGTTGTAAAACCGGTTAGCCGGATGGGTAAGGGTCACCACTCAAAAAGAGGACTATTTTCTTTTTCTTTATTCGATTTTGCAAGTCAGATTTGGAATGGATATTACTTTTAATGGATTCAGTTTAAAAAAATGCTTTGTTTAAAGACTGATTTCCTAAAATATCTCCATGTACTTATTCTACTGCTAAAGAAAAAAAACAGCTTTGATTTCCATTCCATTTGCTCAATTAGCTTGTGAATTTAGATACTAACATTGCAAATCCAGATTTCACATTGTACATTATCTATGTAATTAGAGGAGCTCGTGGCTGTGCTATAACCGCATAAGTGATTCGATCACAGGTTAAGCTATGCTTGACGCGGTTGGTCCGTAGATGGGTGACCATCTTTGTCATAGCGAGTTCCTCCGTGTTTCGGAAGGCACGTTAAATTGTGGGTCCCGGCTGTTATTCATAAATCTTTGACAGTCGTTACAGGTAGTCAGAAGCTTAAAAAAGTCTGACAGCCAGTCTAACCAAGGGGTGTCGTGTTGCCCAGGTAACTGGGTTGAGGAGGTCAGATAGGCAGTCGCTCCTTGTAAAACACAGGTACTCAGCTGAAACCGGTTGGACTGGTAGCCGACCCCAACATAGTTGGGAAAAGGCTAGGCCGATGATGACAATATGTATGTAATTGTTTAGTTACCGACTATTCACAAATCACCTACATTCACACAAAAAACACACGTGTATCAGCAAAAAATATTGCACACCCATTTACAGCCCACGGAACCAAATTCTCAAGTCCCTACGCAAAACTACAAGGTACTTACAAAAATAAATGAATATCAAATTTATTTGCGACACAATCCGACATCCGTTCGAATACACACCATTATGCCTCTTACGTAAACACATTAATGTCGAAATTCCCATAAACGTTTCTTACAACTTTTATATCCCGTTAGCAGTGTAATACTTTGTTTGAATTGTACATGTAATTGCCCTTTACTAAGAGTTATTGGATTTAAATGACGTCATTTCAAATATATTATTGTTTTTGTTTGAAAGTGAAAAGGCCTCATACGATACAATGAGAACATTAAAATTTGCTGAGCTCGACGTCTTCCTGAAATACATGTACTTTTGTGTGGTGATACAAATTTAAATTTGTGGAAGAGAAATATGGAAAGAGGAGAGGGAGACCTTTGCTTAGCTGTGGAATAACGAGGGCGGATAATAATAGTAAAATGCAATGAGAGACACCAAAATCTGGATGCATACTACCAAAAACGAAAGGATGAAACAGCAAAAGAAAAAAATTTTTGCCAAACTTTCTCGCTGACACTTTTGTTAGTTTTCCTTATATTAAGTTGAATGTGGTCATTTAATATTGATAGAAAGTTATTATTCTCAGTTGAGTTGAATTTCGGTTTTGTACCCAATTAACAAAAATATAATTGGAAAAAATCGGATAAATTCCTTTCCATTAGCTATCTAAGAATTGCACTGAATCATTCGTCTTTGGTGAAGAGAAAAACATTTCATTCATGAACAATAAGATTTTTCAATACCTGTATTTAATCTGAAAACAAAAGCTGTTATAAAAATAGAAAAACCTGAATCATTCGTGAAAAATGAGCATATTTTTCTTTTAACATAAATTCGGCCTTGATCATGAAAATATTCGGATATATATACTAGCCGTTGCTCCCGGGCCTGTCCGCTACACATCGAAAATGATGCCAAGAGAACATAAAATTGGAATAAAACTACCCTAATATATCAATCCTGAGAATGAGATGGCGTGACGAAATGGATGCGTACCACAAACAGTGGATGGCAAAAGCAATAGACCGGACAGGGTGGAAGAATCTAAGGGAAGCCTTTGCCCTGCAGTGGGAAAGTAACGGCTGAAAAAAAAAAACATATGTATCAATCCTGGTTTTAAATTATCTGTGTAACAAGTTTCGTCTAAGCCCGTTTTGTCTGTTTTTGTATGAAAGAGGAACTATCATCCATACAAACTTTCGCGTTTATAATATTAGTAGGCAGAAATGATATTCGTCTGTATTTATAAGATCGTTTATTTATTCTACGAATCATTGGCTGTTTTATCGCTTGTCTTACATTTATTGTAGTTTTATGTTATTTTTATGTTTACATATCGTTTTCAAAGGCCGTTGTTAACGTGATTGTGGTGATGACGAAGTTTGTTCAGGAATTTGAAAATTGAGCCGTTATTGGCGTAATATTAAACGCGTCTTGATTATTATGTTGTTTTCAAAGGTGTAATATAAAAGATTACTTTCGTTATGTCCCAAAAAATAATAAGAAAGAGACAACTAAAAATTTATTTATTTACCAGACTTCGGATATATATATATTATATCTTCAACAATGTGCCTTAAAAACCGGACAAGTACGGTTAGTTACTAAAACCAATCAATACTGAAAAAAAAATAGTTTTAAAACTCTCGTATTAATTTTTTGATTGGTTGATCAATTGTTTCATTTTAATACACCTTAACTTTATTGGAAAATTTTCACTCTCTATAAACAGAAGCATAATTTATAATTAGCAGGGTTAAACCGACATAAAATCATATTCTTACATGTTCTCCCTATCGTTACCTTTAGTCGACAAAAAAATAATTTTACCAATACATTGATCCCATCAAGTCGTATCACTCAACAGCTCGCGCTTTCAAACAAATATTATTGATAAATAAAACTAAAATACACGCCGTTATCCTATCCCACTATTAAACTATGTTTATGAGAACTAAGGCCATCTATTCTTGTACATATTTTGTAATAAAATCTATTATTAATGTGTTATTGAACTGAAGAAAAGCAAATATTAGATCATTGTATGCATTCTTCGGTTTAAAAGGTTATACACTAGAATTCTTAACATTTTTCTAAGAATTTCTATCTATTTTTGATGTTTTGATTTTTACTTGATATATTTGATTGTTTTGAATAGTTCGGTGATAATATAGCAAAAGTTTCTATTATAAATATTGATTTTGGGGATTTATTGTTGTCAAATATTCATCGTAGAAGTATCAGAAAACGTTTGAATTCTTCTGTCAATGCTTTTTGATTATCTAATTCTCGCTATAATGTCGTTTGAATATACACGCATATACAAGCTTGCATGGAAACCCAAGTCCAACATGTAGAGGCCTTAGAAACACTTAATGTTCGAAAAACGCTTTTTAATAGTTGTTGCTTGGATTTAGATGGGCCCCTACAATATTGCTACGATACACACTATACTATACAATCATGAACCGCATTATTTCCTTCACCAAGATCAAATCTATATCACTTATATATCACTCTTGAAACCAATTTAATTTTACTCTAATTTATTAAATTAGAAATAAGTATTTCTTTATTTCTAAGCTCTTTCCCGTCCGTCTTGTCCGACTAACGTTAAGAAAATAGAATTGTTGAACAAAGGTCGACTTTTTATATCATTCCCGTTTGAATAACGTGAAACAGACCAAGAAATACGTACATGCAATCTTATTACACTGGACCACATAAGAATTCTGCAGAGGAAACTGGGGAGAAATGGAATAATTTAAGAAAAATATTTTTATACCGATTTCTGCGTTTGTTTTCAGTTACGAGTATAAGGCAATCTAGAAAATTTCAGTATTTATTTTTAGGCTGACTGTTTTTGTCTTATTGTATCAATTAAGAAAAAAGTAATGTAATGAAAATGTTTACTTTAAGTATTTGTCATTTATAATAAAGTTAACAAATTGTTAAGAGAATAAAAAAATGTAATAAAGAATCATTTTTCGTTCGATCGATTAGATATTGATTAGATAGTAAAATGAATCCTAAAACTCATTTAAAAACATACCATAACTTTGTTTGTACATAGTTAAATCAAGACTTCAAAGTGCAAATTACCGCAAAGTTTTATCAATTATCAAAAGCCATTCAATTACCTTACAATCGCAGTCTTCTGTTCCTCTGGAATCTCGCCAACGGACACATGACCCACTAAATATAAAGCTATTTAATATTTTCCAGCGAAGTGTTTACATTGCCCCAATCTCCCCGGGCAGCTGCTCCACCGACGTAATCAAGGCACCAAGACAAACATGTCCGAACCGCTAAGGGTTCTACTGTTTAAGAGGAAGAATGTTACTGGGGAATTTTAGGTGTAGATTTAATATTATATTTGAAAAAATTCACATTTGTAATTATTTAATGGATTGAGTAACCAATTACCTCAACAAAGTTTGGGATAAAAACAGTTAGTACGCTTTTTTTCGAATAAGAAATTATTTTGTATTGAGTTGAGCATAAGGGAGTGTTGTTTCTCCATGTTCCTTCCTATGACTTATGTGCAACAAAACTATAAACTATAACGTACTGTTTAAGTATTTCATTCGATTCTCAGAGACAAGTGCCTTCCTGAAAATGAATTAAATGAAATACCTAGTAAAAATAACTTCAGTGCAGGATAGCTAAGAAATGTCTTAATGCTTCAACAAACACTAATTCAAAAACACATGATCTATGCATGAAAATCCCAAAATATAATGCATAACAAAATTCATCTTACAAAGTAATAGTCTCTCATATTTATCTTATTTGGCACTGAAACTTCAAGGGCAAAAATCCACGAATATCCTATAGCCATAGAAAAGATACACAAATTATATATTCATTGGATATTTCCTACACTGGACTTGATATTGAATATTATAGGGCTGTCAAAGTCTAAGGACGATGACAGAAGAAGGTTTTATTGTAATAGAAATATGCCATTTCTATTACAATAAAACCTTCTTCTTAAAGTATGAACCAGAATACTTGAAAGTTACTTGTACCCCATTTTGTCAGCAGTGCCTTTTCAAGATTATTAAGATTATCAAGATTCTACAATAGGAAATATCCCAATTTATTATTCCATTTCTCTCTTTAATGTGGACAATTCTAGTGTTGAGAAAAGTTCAATCCACGAAAATTTTGAATTAGTAATTACTTCTTAAATTATTAAACTCAGGTAAAATTTAGGCAAAATAAAACTCCAGTAACAGTATAAAGTGTAAAAAAGAGTTAATGCTTTTAAACACAACACAAGCGAAACAAACCATAGTAATCCTCTAGTACTGTAAGAAAATCGCCTCGTAACTGACCCCTTAACAAAAGTCCAAAGCAATACGCAACTAGCATTGTTTTAATTTAATAACAGTCACACGGTCCCATTAGGATTGAAGAGGACAAACAAAAAAATTGCTTGTGACACCCCTGGAGACCTCGCCTACTTGCTTTCCCTTTATAAAAGCCAGGACCAAAGCATCCAGTCCTCAGAAACGAAGTCGCAGTCCTGAAGTCACTACAAGCTTTGCTTACCAGGCTGTGGAACCATGGTATTAGGTTTAACCGGAAAATTCACGTGAGTACCTTGTTTATCTTTTGTTTTCTAAGTCACCTTTTCGAATATCTTTAGTGATTTGACTAAGTTTTATGATGCTGTATCAGAATCAGGATCAAAACTTTCAAAGACTTGTTGTTCAGTAACTGTCAGTTATAGAATCGTCTGATAAAAATAAACATTTCTTTTAATTATCATCGTCGACCGTTCTTTGTCCCAAACCAAACTATTTGATTAGTTATTTTTATGACAGTAAAAAAGGGTTTTAGCACCGTTAAATTTATTTATGTCTGCAGTTTTTTTATATAATATAACTCACACTTTTTTTCCAGATTGTAACAAAATGTGCAACAAAATACAAACGTTTCTCCTTATTTTCTTAATTATAACCACTGATATTGTTGTTGGCAAGGTTAATAAAACAAAAGCAAATAAGAAACCAAGTGCTCTCAAAGAAAAATCTGACACTGAACGAGTAAAAAGATCTTTGAATGACGACGATGACCGTCCATTTTGGTCCAACCGAGGCAAGAAACAAAGTGGTGATGATCAAAATTATTATAACACCAAATATGATCATGACTATGACAATTCTCAAAAATTTGCCAAATCAAATGATAAAATATTGAAAGATGAGCCATTTTGGGGAAATAGAGGACGTCGAGAAAATTCAATGGAAAATCTATTCGGATATCCCCTTGAATACCCAGAGTTCTTCGAAAAATATTGTGAACATTGCGTAGACTATCCACAAAGTCCGGATGAAAATAGAAATTTAGAGAGGCGATACGATCTCATTTCTCCATTTTGGGGAAGCCGAGGCCGGCGAAATTCTATGGAAATTGAAGGACCAGAAGACGATCCATTTTGGGGAAACAGAGGGCGTCGTCAAGAACAGGAACCGTTTTGGGGAAATAGAGGACGCCGTCAGGAGAACGAACCTTTCTGGGGCAATCGTGGACGACGTGATGACATGGATCCTTTTTGGGGTAATCGTGGCAGACGAGATGATTCTGAACCATTTTGGGGCAACCGTGGAAGGAGAGAAGAATCTGAACCATTCTGGGGTAACAGAGGCAGAAGGCAATCAGATGAACCTTTTTGGGGTAATAGAGGAAGGCGAAAACTATCAGACCCTAATTGGGTGCGGAATAGAAAACAAGATCTGAAGAAATCTATACTGAACGCTATTAGTGACGTAGAAAATGATATAGAAAACCTGTCTAGGCTTAAAAAGAGTAACGTTGATCCCAATTCCTTTTGGGCTGGCAGAGGTAGGGACAACAAACTGGCAATACTTTTTAACACGTCTTCGAGAGGTAGAACTGGATCACCTAAAACGGGAAGATCGCCAGGGAAGACATCGGAACCGGGAACCGTTTTGGATAACCGCATGTACGTTGATGAACCAAATTATATTTTAGTTGAGAGATCAGGCCGTTCATCCGCCGAAATCGAAGATCCTTATTACATTTCTAGAGGTAAAAAATATTATCTTAATTACAGCATGGGGCAAGGAGTCAGGGATAGGCGAGGTGCGATAGAAGAAATTGTGAAATCTGTCCGTAACGATCCTTATTTCATTGCAAGAGGCAAAAAAAAATCCGACGGTCTAAACAATAACAATCCTACACTTCGAAGCGAAGAATACTTAAAAGCTAAAGAATTGATATGTGCTGCTGTTGACTTGATCGTGATCAGAGCTGAAAATGGGAAGGTAAAAAGGGAAATTAATGACAATGATCGTGACCGTCGAACTATACTGAAGAAATTGGCTGCCCAATTACAAATGGACCCGTACTTTGTTAGTAGGGGCAAGAAAAACCAAGTTACCGGTGACAAAGATTATCTGCAGGAGTTCATCAGTAATGTAGCTGAAAAATGTGACTAAACTTAGCATTTAGATATCAAATAGTAAAATATCCTGTCGAAACTATAATTATTGAACATGCTGTAACTTTTATCTTTAAGTAGTGATTTCTTATTAGAGAAGTTATAATATTTGTGTGACCTGATCGAATAAAATATAGATTGTTTATCCTGTCTTCATTTATTTGATTTTTTCTAACAACGGAACACATAAATATTATTTGTAATAGACATACTTAATCAAAGATTAATTTTTGAAAAGTCGTGATTACTTCAATCACTTTTTTATACAGCGAAATGTTTTCATATTTTTGTGTTTAAATTATTTTTAGACTTCAATCAAAACAATCTTTTTCGGAACTTCGACTGCTTGAATACGTTTTTTTTCTCAAAATACGTTGGAATAAAGAGTTAGCAACCTATTTTCACACACAAACTTCCATAAAAATATAACATTAGTGAATAGTGCCAATCATCTAGTAGTGAGAAGACTAGTTAATATTTATTTTTAAACTGAATACATCAAAATATCCACTACAACTGAAAAGAAAATTGAATCCCGAAGCAAAATAAATAAGCCAGTAGTAATTGAACGAACCCTGGTAAAATATCAGATTCCTCAGATGCAGAGAAATTAATAACTTTTTCAAGAACCAATGAAAAATGTTTATTTGCAAGTGATACTAGCATCAGCAGAGGTGTCAGTCCGTGTAAGAAATCGTAGGCTCTACAGTTTACAGCGACAATGTATACAATGACGCTGTGCAGTCTTCTTTACTGTCAACTTTTCTTATCACGCACGTACGACAAATTTTCCTCCACACTTTATTTATGAAATTAAAATGGTGTTTAAAAAAATGCATTGGTAAACATATATTTTTTAACACTATATTTTATAAATTTATGATGAGAAAGGAACAAAAAAAAATTGTTTTTACTTGTAATTTTACTATATTTTTGAGCTTCATCAACTTATGAAAATAAAACGCAGTAAGATTAGTGCGACTCTTTTATTATTCTGCAATATTATAAATATAGGATACATCTTCCAAACATCCTATTCAAAAAAATGTTGCTCTTAAATGTCAGGTCAGGTAACATACATAATATATCTTAAAATTTTTGAGCAATCACAAAAAAATAACCAGGCTTTCGATGATTCGGCAAAGTACATTCGGAATAACAGTGTATACCTACTCATAAGCTACATCTGAAAATATACTTTACAAAAATGATTCTGGTTGTCAGATACATTCTGCTGATACCCATGGTTACTTACTCAACTTTTTCTAGAAGATTACAGATAGAAAGAATCAATCTAAAATATATATTTAGGATTACATCTAAATAGACGAAAATATCAGTCTATATTTATAAATAGCTTTTAATTTAGACATCAATACAGATTTTGTAGATTTGATTAGAGAAAAATTCCAAGCTTGTCTAAATAAATACTAGAGAAGGTCTAGTTAAATCAAAATTGAGCTAGTAAGCACGAGTAACGAAAATTCTGAAAGCTACGGAAGAGAAAGTAATGAACAATTTAATTAGTCCTAAAACGTCCCTTAGGTACACAAATTTATCATTATTTCAATATTCTACAACAGTTTTACTACTACTCGACTCGTTCTCACTAAAAGTCTCTAACGCTAAGGGATACTTAAAAAGGGAACATTTTCTGGAAAGTAGGGTCTTTGACAATCATTTTCTTCCCACGTAGATATACAAAAGACCCCTCAAAGTTAGGGGCAGTTCGTGAGTTCGAGCAAACGACAACAATAATAAATGACACATATGTATGTCTTGATATGGGCTGGATACATGTAATCAGTTCTAAAACATTGATAGAAACTTCTATAAGGTACGCAACAGGCCATTACACAGATGGTCAAATTTTATTTAATAATACTGCACGTTTAAATTAATTTTGATACAATGGGACAAATCGATAAAATTTGACATTTAATGTCCTAACGTTAATAATCTCATATCACGCTCACAAGCGCAAAACACAAAAAGATTTATTATAATTTTTAACATACATCAACGTTTCGAAATGAAAGCTTGTATAACACTAACATTCATTAACGAAAACATTTAAAACTAAAACTTTAGGCTTTCGTGACGTGTGAAACGTACGTAGGTGATTCAAAACGTCAAAAGTCCTTGACGCGGTGCGTCTGAAAGTGCTTGAACCCTGTAGGCCGCAAAATTCGTTCAGACTCTCCACAGAAGGAGGTGATTGGTCGAATCTTCTCTGCCTGCATCTTCTGTCATGGTAGAGCTCCTGAAGTCCTCGTATCCATCCCCACCAGATATAATGAGAGTCTCCTTATTATTCTGCGTGGGTTCCGCTTGTTTCTGCAGTTTCTCGGCGTTTGTCGACCTGCGACTTAGTGCCTTCGTCTTTAGTGAAGTTTGTGTTGCTTTAGCTGGCTGCTTCTGAGCCGCTGGGTTCTCAACTATGGTAAGGAACCTCACGTGACCAGTGTGGCCGTAGGTTATACCTGTAATAAATAAGGATTGTTTAACAAAGAAAGTTTGTGTCCTTAAGATTTTTTTTATCGAGTTCCCTAAGCTCCGACCGGCTACCATAACTCAGATCACCAATTTAGGCAAAAATCTTTAAATTACATTGTTAAGAGCAGCTGGAGGGCGATGGCAAGGCAAGGGTCTTACTTCCCCCACTGTAACCGCCTCTGTCTTTAGCTGTTTGAGATAATTTCAAGCAAAGGAAACGATTCGTCACACCATCTTCTAATACTACGGCCTCGATTGTTTTTGTCCTTCAAAAACTATACTGTATCGACTTCGAAGCTCATTTGGTATCTGATAAAATATCTAACTGTTCTGACTCCACTCGAGTTTAACAGTTTACCCTATATCAAATTAATAGCATCTTTATCCGGCATCTTATTGGCCGGCAAAAAGCGTTACCCAACGACTTGTAACCCTCAAAAACAGACTGTACAACTAACCACATAAGGGTCAGAAATATATGCCAATTTTTTAGATGCTAAGTCCTTACCAGTAAGATGTGGGACAGTGAAAGCCCCAGTCCGGGGGTTGGGCGAGTAGTGCAGCGGCGCCGTGAGGAGCACGCCGGCGCTGGTGCCCACCCACAGCGTGTCGCGGTGCGCGAGGAGCGCTGTCACTCGGAGGCACGCGGCCTTGTGCTGGCGGATTATATCGTCGCAGCCTGCTCGAAGGGGAGTGTTCTATATTACTTGGTTGTTTTGCGTGGATCACTTTCATTTTGGTTAAGGGTTAAAGGTTGATAGAGTTATTTGGTAAATGATATTATTATGACTGTGTCTACGATCTATCTTTGAAAAAGCTTGTTGAGAATCCATAAGTTTAAACTTGAATGTATGCATAGAACTTTCGTCAGTAGGTTTTATTAATATTCTCCTTTTTTGTATGAAAGTCAGTCTCGTCAGTGGGGTGGGTTTTGAAAAGAAGTTAATGTTTTTTATTCTTCATTTTATTTAATTTTCTTTGGTAAATACCAAAGGTATGTTGCAAGAACATAAGTTCTTCGTATCAAAAGAATACTTAGAGAAGAATTTGCAATGTATTTTCTCGATCATCGCAAAAACCTAGAATCCTAAACACGACTCACCATGCAGCATCTTAGTGACTTGCGGCGTAATGTTGATCTCAGCGAGCTGCTCGCGACTGCTGGAGTTGTAGCACCGCAGCTGCGCAGCGTTGTGCAGCGACAGCCATATCGTGCCGCCGGCGACCGCCATGTGGGAGATCGGCTTCGTCTCTGAACTTATTTGGAATGTTTCGTCCACCTGATGAAGGAAAGTAAGAGTTACAACGGATTGGAGTCTAATTAGAATCCGTACAGGAATTTCAACGCTGAAAATCGTTCCAGTATTAAAAAATTAGCACAAATGAGATTTTAGTGATCCAAATGAGTTTAGAGGAGACAAATTGATCCATCTTGCGTAATTAGTAATAAGGAATTGGCATCAAATATGAAAAGATCTGATGTCTGGTAGTCCAGTCAAATCCGTAAATAATACATGCAAAAAGAAGCATTCAGCTAACTGATTTCATCAACCTTCGGAACTCAACAAATCACTGAACGAAAGAGAATAACAAAAATATAGTTACCTGCAAAGTATGCGGGTTGATGATCTTGATGGAGGCGTGCGTGGCGCACCAGAGCTTGCCGCCAGAGAGCAGCATGCTGCTCACGGGACTGCTGCCAGACCCCACCGGGATCGTCGACCGCTCCGTCCATGAACCGTCTGAAATGGTCCCATACTAAATTTCGGGTGGATGATTTGAAACCAGTTCGATTTGCGACCCCTTAAGGATTCATGATTAAAGTTGGGTCTGAAACTAGTCGGGTAGTACCGATGCATCATTTAATAACATCTGAAATATGAAATTGAATGATCTGGTTTGGAATCTTCGATCTTTTTCGATATTCCGATTTTAGAATTATTTCTCTTTCAAATGTAATCTTCAGACCTACCAAAAATAACAGTGAGGTGCTCTCACAATTGTGGGTTCTACTCACCTATATCCCGACAGTATACGACTAGATCACCGTTGCCAAGGGCAACAAATACTTTCCCCTCCACATATCTGAAAATTTTACAAGTATTTTAATATACGTTATTCCCAAAGAAACACATTTAAAAATACTAGAAATTGATTCGTCTGAAGGTTTCTTAAACACATCTGTTAGTCTGAGGCTTTTTTCTTTACAATAAAACTACTACTTCTTTTGGTGTCAGGTTCAGGTTTTGCACAGAAGAGGCAACTTAAATATTTATTAATTTCGCTGCGTTTATTGGGATAGTCTTTATATTATCTCGAGGAACTCGGTATGACATAGATGGTCACCTATCCATGAACCGACCGTATCAAGCGTAGCTTACACACAGTAAGATATGTAATACTCACACAATGGAATGAACCCCCGAATTGTGTTGTAATTTCACTTTATTCTTCTTTATCCTAATATTATCGAGGCAGTTGTACACGTGTATACAGCCATCCTCTGTACCAAGCCACATAGTGGGCTGATTGGCTGTCGTTCCACTGTCTTCCGAGGATTGGCGACTGGCTGGAGATGATAGCGTCCCTGTAATTACGAAATTCAATTTTAAAGTTACTGTGATGAATAGAGTGCAATTTCGAATATTTTTTGTTGTGTTCTTTGCATGTATTTAAGTTTAAAGCAAAGCATTATTCTGACGTATTACTTTTGTGCTTCCGTTTTGTGTAAGATATTAAGTACCTGGTTAAGTATTTGGTGTAAATAAAAAAATGTTTTTGATTCTTCTTAATGTGAAATTTTTCATTTACTATTTTTTTTGACGTAAGTATTGTTTTTGTTTTAAGTAAGTTATGGGATTCGAAATCGACTGTCTACAGCAATACTGCTAAGCTTTTATAATAACTAAAATACTAAAGCTTCCTGAAAAGCCATTAGAAGGAATACCAATAAAGCGCAACATGCAATAGTAAATTCATTTTCTATATTACCCAAAAATGCACGTCCAGATACTAAGGAGCGTAGGAATAGGAAATACATAGTGAATTATAATGAATATAACAATATCTACGTACATAAAAACATTGAAGAATATATATAGTACAAGTTTATGGAAGGTAAAGTAAAAATAATACAGTCAAGGATACTTAAAGATCTACTGGAATTACATTGAAATTTTAGGGGAAAAATACTATATTATTTTCAACTCCTATAATTCAGGGTGTACTGAATTTTAAATTTTAAATTAAAAATTAAAATAAATTAATTTTATTACCTACTAACCTAGATGGTCAAGGAAAGAATTTTAGAGTCAGATAAGACAGCTAATACAAGAGAACATTTAGAAAATAGTGCTTTAGATAGAAGTAAGAATAGGTAGAAGGCTACAGAGAGCTTCCGCCACGATTTAAAGTAATATTGATATGGTTGTGGAAGCGTGACAGCCCTATACAAGGCGTAGAGCGGCATCTCTCTCGCACACCCTAAAATACTACTTTAGGTCGAGTCGGAAGACCTCCAGAAGAATTCCAAAAAAGAAAGTCCAAAATATTGTCCAAAAAATCCTCACCAGAATTAATCCCCATAGCCTGTTTATCCACAGCAGGGTTTGAGTTAGACTTCATGACTGGGTGGACTTGGATGCTCTGCCCTGTATGAGGGGTGCTCAAGCTCTTGCTGTGGTTCGGAGTGAGGGTCGTCCTGTGGTTGCCCAGGCTGGCTGTCAGGCTGCTGTGCAGCCGGATGGTTGCTGACTCCTGACTGCGCTCTGATTGAGCGTCTTGGTTCTCGCTGGTTGAGGAACCATCGTCGTCTTCGTCACTTGATGAGGAACTGTAAAGAGATGTATTTGCTGTAGGTGAGAGTAGTCGTTGTTGCTGTTGTATTTTCTCATAGTGGTGCAAAATTGTTTTTGATCCTTTCTGAGTATGTTTGTAGTAGGTACATATATTAAGGTTTAGAACTAAGAAACCACCTCTTTATGGTCTCTTAAGCCTGCCTTTGTAAATGTTTACAGGGACAAGATGAATGGAAAAAAGGCAAGACCAGAATTTTCCTTGCTATTTATTACTTCGTTGCTTTAATTTTACTTGCTTGTTTGCTATCGTCAGATTTCTACTGCCAGCAAAATATTTTTATCTTAGTCATTTTATTACTTTGTCATCTTACTTTATTTTAACGATAGCTTTGGGTTACTCCCATAACTTGCAGTTAGTTATGATACGAACCTGTCAAGCCGTATATTCTTGCAGCTATCGTCAGGGTCCGATATACTGATACCAGGTTTCACTGAACTAGTGCTGTTTAGCGAACTTGTGCTCCTGGAATAGAAATATTTTGAGATTAAAAACACGTAAAAATACCAACTTTTAAATACTGTATCATCATCGGCCTAGCTTTTTCTTAACTATGTTGGGATCGGCTACTAGTCTAACCGAATTCAGCGAAGTAGCAGTTTTTTTTATATAGAGCGACTGCCTATCTGACCTCCTCAACCCAGTTACCTGGGCAACACTATTCCCCTTGGTAAGACTAGTTAACCACACTTTTATGTATTTCAATGGATAAATTCAAGTGAATGCAATCTTACGGTATATCAAGCGTCTGTTGGCGAGTGAGCGCGGGCGCAGGCGGCACGCACGCGACGCACAGGATGCGAGCGTTGCAGACGCCATTGCATGACGTCACTTGTGGCTTCGGTGATAATGTCAGCACGCACACCTGGCCTACGTAGCCGTCACTGTTGCAGACCTAGGGGTTGGAGAAGAGAAGATGTGTTAAGGGATGATATTGAAAAGGGTGATGGTGGTAAAATTACCTTTGATGGAATCAAGGGCGTAAGCTCAAGGATTTAACTGAAAGCATTGTGATAAAAATGTTTAAGTATTTCTTTGAATCAAAATAAGAGTTAACGTTGGAAGAAAAATATTGGGCAAATATTGAATCGATGGCCGAGAGATTTCGAGGAAAATGTCAAGTATTTATGCTGTTTGATTTTTAGCACGCATATATAAACAATTCGTAATCTTCAATAAATATTAAAAAGTAGATTCTTACCCAAACATCAGGTGATTGGCCTTTTGGAGGTAGTGTGGGCGCAGCACAAGTAAACTGCAAACCAGCACGAGTCTTACGAATCGGTACTGGTGATAGGAACTCTGGTGCAGGCCGTTCCTGCCCGTATATACCTGAAAGTTTAGTTATAAAATTGAATTAAATTGATTTTAAAATTACCAGAGCTTAGTAACCTGTAACTTGTTTAGAGAACACTTACATAATTTTTGTTTCGTTTCGTTTATTAGCTCCTCCCAACTGGTCCTCTTATCTGCTTTGGGATAGATGATTGTTAAATTCTCAGGACCATTTCTGGAAAAAAATATCACTTGAAAATGTCGCCGACCTTTACATTCTTGAGTTCTTGCTAACACTTAAAGCTAGCGAAATGTATAAACCATAGTCAATTTAAAGAAGAGTTCTAGAAAGATAAAAACTGATAGCAAGGCTAGAGGGGTAATAAAGAATCGCATTTCTGTAGCACATCACTGATGTTATTCTTGAAATAGTTTATTATACAAATGAATGGACCTAACGGAACCTCTTGAAGTGAAACTGTTATAGTTATGGACGAACGACGGGGAAATGCAAGGCAAAAAGCAGCGCCTTCAATACACAACTCCCACAATCTCCAAAGGTTGTAGGCTCAAAGTGGTACCATATACTTACGAAGTATTCAAGCTGATCTCCATGTAGCACAGCTGAGTGTCACTATTCTGTCTCTCCGACAGCTGTCTATTCAACGTGTGCAGCATCTCTCTGACTATCTCCTCCAACTGTGAGTGTTGCGTGTGCAATGCCGCTACATTCTCCGATATCTGAGTCAGTGTGTTCACATCTTCCGTCAGAGTTTCCACTTCATGCATTATCCTTCTCAAATTCTCGTCTTTAGCTGTTGGCAAGAAAACTTAAAGAAATTATGGATTTTGTTAGATTTCATCATCGGATACTTTGGCTAGCAAAATGAAGTCCAAGCTTAGGTCGGATTAATGATGCTATAATATATTAAATTAATTGTACAAGTTTCATATAAAAATGAAATAATCAAGTATTAAAAACGTTAGCCTCATTTTATCGGTTACGAAGCAACGGAAACTTCCAAATTACCCAAGAAAGTCTCAAATTTAACACGATTCAATCTATTTCGCAATTCATAATAACGTGATCGACATTCGGAGTAAAACAGGATATCCTGCTTTAATATGGGAACGATAAAATTCGCTGGAATTGATTCTCAAGGCCGTTATTTCATCGGCTAATAAAACGTTGCAGAAATAAACTAATCGCTTCAAAAATGTGATTATTTTCTAAAATATACGTATTAATGAAGGTATAAGGTAGGTACTTCTGTATAAAAATTTCTTAAATGTCAAAAGACTGTATTTATGCCGTTCAATAAATAATTTTAAATTTTTGATAGAACGTGAAAACTATTTGAATATTAGGTTCTTCTGTAAATGTATCTAAGATTGAAAGTGAACAGTCATATAACAAATTTCATTTAATAAAAATGGGTAGAACTGTACCTACTCCTTCGGCAAATCACAACTTCGTACAGAACAAATCACAGCGCAAACAACTTAATTGCTTCTCTATAAACTTTATTCTTTTCCCGAAGAAACTTTATTATCGATATTGATTCAATATTTCACTCACAAACTGACCTACTTCCCATTACAAAGCAATCGCTACAATTTCCACGACTCCCGATTGTTTGTTCCGAAAATGGGAACTGACCTTTTGTAGGTCTCTTCAAGCAATTTTCAATAAAACATTTTTGCCAATAACCTTTGAAGCTCTTTCATGATTTTTGTCACAAAGTTTCTCGTTTCTTTCTTTATTTGCTTTGTATTTTGGGCAGCTTTTTGTCGATGTACCTCGGTTTTGTATTTTTAGGGTACCGTGCCCAAAGGGTAAAAGTGTAGGTTTTACTATATCTCAAGGAAAATGATAGTTAAACAGTTGAATTGTCACAATTTACCGATTTTGTAATATATATTGATTAGTTATTTTTTTATCTGTGGAGAAATTATTATCCTCCAATGTTGTTATGACGATGGAATCGACTTTAAGAATAAAATTGAGAAACATTGATTGATTAACTCATTGCTAAATCATTAAACCAGGAAACTTAGGAAAAACTATGTCATTAAATTTTAGAAAACACTATTACAGTTGACCGCACGGATAGCCGAGTGGTCGAGGTCACCACGCCAAACGCACTGAGCGCGGTGTGGATTCGTTGGTGCGTTAGATAAGTGATTATGTGATCCACGAATTTGTTCTGAGTCTGAGTGTCTTTAGGCATATGGCTTAAATGTTTGTTAAAACAATGGAAAGAGGATTACCTTTAACAATCTCAAGATCGGCCAGCGATATCCTCATTAGCAGTTTGTACTTGTTTCCTTCCATCTGACTCGCTATATTACTTTGGTATGTTCTGAAAAAAAAACAACAGGTTATGTAAACTAACTCGTGAAGTCGTATCTGATAATTATTACAATACTATTAAAGTTCAAATTATTTTAGGAACAGATGTCAAATACTTAAATACAGCAAAGAATGTGGGGGATAAACTGTATGAGAGAATTAAAGTAATTAATGAAAAAAACTTTTGGAAATACTGCTTAAAGGAACGCACACCTAATATGTGAGAAAATTTAGAAAAAACTAAAGAAGATCATAATAAGTCTCGATTCACTTACGGAGTAGGTTTCTTGATAGTACCCGTCCGTCTCTTAACACTAGTAATCAACATGGTGTCGTTGAACAAAAAGAGAGCTCTATCTTTAATTGTTCCTTGTGCCGACGGCATCGTCACCGTCTCATGTCTGAGGAACATTCGGTCCGCAGTCACAAGATTAGATAGACCCTCAATCATTTGCTCTAATTCTCTTAACGTCTGTTGTTGCTGTTCAAGCTCCAAGCTCTCCCTTTCAGTGCAATTGATCAGTTCTAGTAAATCATGGATTTCTTTTTGTGCTTCTAATAGAAGTTTGTGGTCTGGATGTGATTGATCTGTAAAAAATATAACATAAATATTTTTTCAATAATTTATTTCATTTGCGGTAGCAAAAACTGATGTTAAAATTCAAATTTCATTGATAGTTCCCTATCTTGAAGCTTCTTACTTAGATGATCCATAAACTCCTTAGCAACTAACCTGTGTGCTTAATCAGCCTTTGTATCAACAGCTTATAACTCGGGAACTTCTGTACAGGTTTTATTAGCAAATTGTCCAACGACAGTTTCCCCTTATGGTCCCTTGCCATAGCATCCAGGAACTTGGCGAAGGCAGGCCGTGATGCTGCTGCTGTTTTTATTGTTTCCTTTGCTTTCTTCAAATTGTTGATAAAGGACATGTAAGTGTCCATTACGGTGGGTTTTGTGAACTGAAACAAAATTTTACATTTATCGTTGTAATATTACAAATCATATAAGACTTTTTAATTTCACTGGTGGTGTGAAAGTTCATAAAGAACGTGATTACATATTTGTTTACGAAATAATCAGAAGATAGAATTTCCTTCTTTTTTCAATGCAAACCAAACATCATAATTTAAACTGGTTGATGTAAATTATATTCAAAGTTGATTTATTCTCTTGTACCTAAATATTGAATTTCTAACTTTAAGTACAGTGCTACTCAAAAAGTTTCCTAGAACCACGCTCATTTTCTAAGATTTCTTGTATTAAATTGAATTATATACTTTCTACTTAACACCAGTAATCACTACAGCTATTACGATGTTAATACTTAGCATTTTCTTAACTAATGACTGGAAATTATATGTCACCGTCATATTATTAAAACCGGTGTTTTCTGAACACGCTGTGTCATATGCATCTAAGTTACACTCGCTGTTGCACGTTGTAACTCTATTTCCTTCGCTTGCTTCCTATAATTTATTTACAGGGTACCCTTGGAGCACTTTATTTCAATAAAATACCTTAAGGGTGATACATAAATTACGTCACATGCGGTTGAGAGGTTCGTAGTGGTTTGATAAAATGAGAGAGAAAAAAAAAGATTGAATAAACCCAATGTTTTAATTGCTGTAAATTATTATTAAACCAGGTTTGTATTTTAAGAGATTGCTATCAATGTTGACGCAAAAAGTGATACTTTTATGCTAGAGCTAGTTTTCTGGAAGAAAAGGATGTTATTAATAATATGAAAAATTGTAAATTCGAATTGTAAAGTGAAACACATTTAAAATTTAAGTTCATCAATCAAGTCCCAAAAATAGAACTTAACATTACGATTGTGAATTTAGAATAAGACTATAATTAAATAACTCCATTTAAATTCCTTCAGACAACAAAATATACCTTTATATACAGGATTCAATTTCTTAATGTAAATATAATTAAGAGTAAAGTCTTCGTTCCATCTTCATCCATCATACAAAATGGCGAGCGTTATTCTAATGCGTACATAATATTGCTTCGTTATTATGAAGAGGTTGGTGTGTTTAATATTTATATATTTGTGTTGGATTCGGTGTTTCTTTGTTACGGTTTAGGATTTTCAAATTTTGAATAAAATGTCGGTATCAAATCATTGAAAACGATTGCTCACAGTTCTCGCTTTTGAATATTATCTGTTACACGCCATTTTGTATTATCAGGTATAGCGGTTGTGTCAATAATTCTTCTGAAGAAATATAGGTCAAAGGGGCTATCTCCTTTGACTATATCCTAAGGATCTTTTAGTGCTATATTCCCATTTCATCATACTTAAAAGTCCAGATTTAAAAGATCTGTTTCCTTTTACATAAGAGAGTTCAAATAGCCTAGGTTTATACCTAAACCTGATTTCACAATTTTAGCTTCCAGAGTAAAGAAGGTGTATTTTTTTTGTAAATCCGATTAATTATCAGTTTTCGCCTTTACCTAAACTTTATTAAATGATGCCACAGTTTACTCACGCCTATTTTTCGGGGGTTCCCAACTAGTTTTAGACCCAACCGGAGTCCTTAATCATGAGCTGACGCGGCGGGATCGCGAGTCGGACAGCGTTGCATAATTTAATAATAAAGAAGTTCACGATAGTTATTATAAAAAATACTTAGACTTACTTATAATACGTAAAACGTAGTCTATAGACTAGAAATTAAAAAACCAATACATAATCCAGCAAAAGTGTATATAAAGTACTCACCACGTCCAAGAATACGTCTCCAACTTTCTGCTGCAGATCCCATTGCTCGAGCCTCCGTCTCAACTGCTCCAGAAACACCTGATGCACGTTCAGGATCCCAGGAACTTGGTAGAAGATTTCGTCCACTAGGAAGGCGTCCAGAAGACCAGCATTCTCCGGACTTTTTAGAGGTTGAAGATATTTCTGAGGGAAAATTAGATAATTAGTTCTGGTATCGTTTCTGTCCCAGGGCAGGGTAAAAGCTTCTGACACTGACAGCTGACCTCCTTCCCAGGGATATGCTATTTCAATTTTTACCGAGCTTATTTACAGTTATAAAATACAAAGTGTGTAGAGACACTGGTTTATTTCCGGAACGTGCTTCTGAAGCTTCCAAAATATCTGACAAAAACTTGAAAATCTTTCCACAACCAAACTTCTTGCACGTCTTACTTTATAAAAAGGCTGAATAAAATGATTCGAGCAGATATATAAGGAACTTACAGTATTATTAATATGAAGTTATATTGATATACGCCCTGACTAAACCCTTAACATGACATACAAGGTTCCACAATAAAAAAAACAACGATCTCGTAACTAAGAAGCAGTTATTTCCTTTTTACATCCATAGAAAATATAAGCAACATCGCAACGCTATACATATGAAATCTCCTATAATCCTATCATATTTTGCAACGCTCTATTTGATCTGAAACTTTTCCGAGGAAGCGATTTTCCGTGCATAGCTTGTTTGTGCACAATTTATAGTCAGGAAATTCAATAACCTGTAAAGGTACGCTGGAAAGTCTTGTAAAATCTATCTTCCGTAAATAAATTATGTTTTATTAACGCTAACGGCGGTAGGACTTTGATTAATATAAAAAAATTGAATTACTTGTCGATGGACATCTGATGTGTTATTTTGTATATACTAAAGTGATTTTTAGCTTTAATTATTGTTGTAGAAATACCACTTGTATTGGACGTATTTCTTATTTTCTCGAAAAAATATTTCCAATTCTAGATAGTAGAAACTTCTCTTTTTATTTTGGTAACTTTTAATAAATTGTATGGATGTGACTGTAAAAGCGCGATCTATGGTTTTTTATAGTTATTTACCAACTCTTAAGGGTAAGAATTCCCGTGTCCGAAACGTTCTATGCTCTGATAGTAACTGTCGTGAGAATGATTCATTATTAAATGATGTAACGGTTTACTCACGCGTATTTATCGGGGTGGGTCCGAAACTAGTCGGGCTACCCCGATAAATACGCGTGAGTAAACCGTTACATCATTTAATGACGTTCTATGCTCATCATTTATTTTGGACTGTTACTACCATTCACTTGGTAAATCTTGAGATTTAACTTAATTACAATGGTAAAAGCTGACAATATCCACTTTTTTGTTTACCGATTGGACAGAAATTGCATACAAGTTTCGATAACTACATTACCAAGTATTTAACGTAATAAAACCGAACGCATTCGGAATATTGCACAACAGTTTCATTACTCAATTACGCGGATTAACGAAATCTCAGACATAAGGAAGCCATAATTATAATCACCAACCGACTCGATTAGATGCAAGCGAGACCAACAAACTTTCTCTTAAACCGATCACGTAAATTTATACTTTATGAATTTTACTGCGGTAATAAAAAACTCATGACGAGGGGACCTAATTTTTTCTGCTTAAAAAACTTCAGCACGCCCCGATGTCGAAGTGAGATGGAGCACTAACACAAGTATAGCGGCATCTCTTTTCCACAAAGGCTTAAGCCGAGGTGAACCCTCTGGCCATAAAAATATAAGCAATCATGATTCAGTGACAAAGTTTTACGCAAAATATGCGATTTATTTTGATGTTCCCTTTGACAGTTTGGTTACCCTAATCAAAACGAGAGTAGAGAAGGAAGTATCTATGAAGATATCGACCTGGTAGATGGTGACGTTAAAATTGATATTTATTCGGAATAGACGCTGAGTTTGCGATTGGAAGGCGTAAAATTGAATGTCCTGGAAATAAGTTTGGTGTTGAATCGGAAAGCGATTTCGGCTTATCTTAAGTACTTAAAGAATAAAGGAAAACGAGTCATAAGTTATACTCGTGAGGAAGAATAGATAAAATAAAGGTTGGAGAAGAAACAGCAACATCAGTACAGGAACAAAAAACAATGTAAAGTAAGGATAGACGATAAAAGTCGCTAACCGTCTATCCAAAAATATATTTCGGAAGTATCCATAAAATAATATTCTTTAAAGAAATAACACGTTTAATATTATACGTCCTAACCGAAGTTACAAATCCAGTAATAATAGTAAGGAAAACTTCCTTCAGGCGAAAAAACGTGAACAAAATCGTCGTAAGTTGTCACCATTTGAGACCATTAGCGAGAACCTTGGAAGCCGTCACGAACAGATACTAAACTGGCCTAGAAAATAATTAAAAGCACCACCCGACACATTTCTATGGCACTCTGTGAAATCTGTCCTTCGCCAGACAAGGCTACTGTGTACGGTAGATAAAACCAGAAGTTCTACAATGACAAAGGGTAATTTAATACCAGTATCTTTTTTTTTTGTAAAAAAGCTTATTCTAAAATAAGGAAATACGTTTTTGCTTCGGAAAACTTTGACTATAGAAGCCTAGGTTAAGTACCTATGTTTTCATGTTATTTTCCCTACTATATCAACATCCAATTAATTTTCAATAAATTATGTAATTTTTCAGTTGAGTGAATTATAAGTAAGAAATTTTGAAATTTGATTTTCATCTAACGGTTATATTGACTCCTCAAAAAAGTTCTCGAAGGATTAGAAGTATTGTTTCTTGTGAGACTTCTTGCTATTTTTCTGAGGTGTTCGCAAGGGGGACAAGGGGATACCGGTGACAATAAATAGCCCGACCCATATGATGGAAAGGTAGAGCGGAAAATTTGAGCGGGAAAACCAGTGCGTGTTTAGGGTTGCTCAATTAATTGTGAAGCTTCGGGCATAGGGAACGGTAAAAGGATTTGTTTTAAAACTGTTCCTTATTTTTTGTTGGGATTTTACGAGAAAGGGTTGTCAAAGTGATGGGTTGTATCTTGCGAAGGATCTTAATTCTAAGATGGGTTGAAAGTTTTTTGGAGTAATAATACATAATGTTGAAGGACGATTTTTGGAATATTTTCAGATTTTTCCTTTTACCTGTATTTTTTGTTTACGTTTTAAATAATTAGACTTAAATCCAGAGTTTTGAATACGCTTACTACGAATACCTTCAAGCCTAATACTCAAAAGACATTTCAACAATAACATGAAATCAAAACAATATCATAAATTCCTCTTTCAACACCAAATTAATACACGAACAAAGAATCAAAAATTCAGATGTCAACCATAAGATTGATCCCAAATTCCTAAGTGTCAGCCCTGGATTTTCATCAAGTCTACAAATATAACAAATTTGTCATTCCCCGACTCATTTCCACCAGATAAATGAACCAGCTGACTAACTGAGTTATTATAATAATTTTACGACTTACAATTAATTTATACTGGTTGTCACGTGGCTGTGGAATGGGACTGAGGTAAATTTTAGAAATTTCCTCGTTGGCAGATTGAAGCGGTAGGTTTCGTTATTGTTTGAAAGATTTTTAGTTAGGATAATAAGAGGCTGAGTACTTTTACTGTACTTAGTCATGGTTGGTGGTTGATAGCGTAAATTTGAAGGTAAATGGTGACCAAGATTTGGACAGCGTAAACCTGGTAGCCTGAAGATGAGATGAGGGGCAAGAGACAGAGGAAAATGGCATAAATAAAGGGAACCCGTAGTAGTTAAAGCAGAGAGTTATTCATTCACATGAGCGCTATTAATTAACTAGTACCGGACGATATAACCTTTGCCATCGAGAGATGCTAAGATTGTGGACGTAAATAGGATAAAGAAAACATTTTTGTAGGTCAAGGTCATCTGTGATTATATAGAGCAGATTCAATTTTGACTTGATTTTTTCGACTTTAAAATGCGTGCTATTCATGTGGTCTATAAATTCGAACTTGGCGAATAGTTCCTACGTCATAGGAATTTCACCAAGTACAACATGTAGTTTTTGTTCGTTTGTTAAATCTTTTTTTTGCTTTAAATGAATACTATTTTGTTTGGATCTTACCTTGACTAATATCTCCAGTGCTTCCACATACGACTTCTCTGTTTCGTACAGCTCCACCACAACATGCGTTCTTGTGTCCTAGAACAATCAGATTATACTGTCAATATTACATATAGAGGAAAAGAAACGAAATATTAGCCTAGGAACGAGGTTGTATAGGCTGATAATAAGAATGAAAACGTATCTATTTTTGAAAGAAATTCAATTGGTAGGTAATTATAGTCTCTTAGGTGGTTTGATCACGATTATGTTCTAATTACGATTGAGAAAAGAAAAATAAATAACATGGATATCGTCTTTCGTGACATATGTACTGTAGTATTGTAATTAATAATTAAAAAATTAGAAACAGTTTTCATCACAGTCAATTGTTTTCCATACAAAAAGTCAAAGGAAAAGTTAATGTTTAATATAAATTTATTCAAAATGAAGTCATGATATTTACATAAAGTATAGGGTATAGATACACTGGGGAACATCGCACAGCTAAGTGGGTACAGTCGGATACATAAATATTCATACGGTTTGAGCGCGGTGCGTTAGGTACAGGTAAGGTAAAAAGGTTTGGCCTTTTCGGTAGAATTATTTTTGTTTACATTATGTAAATATGGCGATTGAGAGTTTTGTCTCAGTTTGCAAGCTTAAGTGATTAGAGTATAACATCATTTCTGGTAAAGTTTTTTGAGAACTTGAACAGAAAAATGTTAAAATGTGGTTAAAGTTTATTAATTTACGATTTAAGATCAACTTATTGTTTTCATCTTAGTACCCTGACAGACAAGTCGAAAAGACGCAACAAAACTATGATAATTTCACTTTGGAATGACTAGACCGACAAAATAGCAAGTAAACTATAAACGGATTATACAAAACAGAAGACCAAAAGAAAACTTAAACACTCTTAAAATAAAGCTAATTTTAGAATAACCTAAAAGTCTTTACCAACTTTATCTTTACAAGTAAAGCAAAACTCACTTTTTAATTAGACAAATGCCTGCTTATACCAACATACTTAAGAGTTTCGATAGCCGGGACTTTCTAAAGTTTGTTACGTAAACCGGGATTCCCTTTTACAAAATTCTAAGGTATAACTCAAAGCTTCCCAACCAAATAGCTTTGTTTTGCAAGTTTTGGGTAATACGGGAGAAATATGCTCGGTAAGATTTATTTTTAAAAAGGGAATTTTGGTATTATGTTGATTTAAGTCCATTTTTGTTCTGCTTACGTAGGAGTATATTAATACCAATGTTTTAAAAATAAAAGTAAAGAAATAAATTTTCTGTTTTTAAGAAATGGCCTCTAAATCAGTAGTTTTAGTGGCCGGTCGCGAATCGGTATAGTTAAACCAATTGAAAAATTCTGACACCAGTATAAAGCCACCTTTTTGGGAAAGCACATAAAGACAAAATTTCATCAAATTTTAATGTAAAACCAAAGGATGCGAATGTCGATGGTAATTTTTCACAGAAATACATCATATATAAATATAAATGTCAACTGCCGAGTTTTTAGGTAGGTAGCCATGAAATCGAAAAAGCGGTGGAGCTCGTGGCTAAGCTATAACCGCATAAGTGATTCGATCACAGGTTAAGCTTTGCTCGACGCGGTTGGTCCGTAGATGGGTGACCATCTTTGTCATAGCGAGTTCCACCGTGTTTCGGAAGGCACGTTAAATTGTGGGTCCCGGCTGTTATTCCTACATCTTTGACAGTCGTTTCAGGTAGTCAGAAGCTTGAAAAGTCTGACAGCCAGTCTAACCAAGGGGTGCGTGTTTCCCAGGTAACTGGGTTGAGGAGGTCAGATAGGCAGTCGCTCCTTGTAAAACACTGGTACTTAGCTGAAACCGGTTGGACTGGTAGCCGACCCCACATAGTTGGGAAAAGGCTAGGCCGATGATGAGCCATGAAATATAAAAAATACAAAACTTAGTATACCTATCCTACTTACTTTGTCTATACAGTTATATTCTATCAAAAGTTATTTGTATGAAAATTCTTTAAGCGATGAGACTACCAAGTCTGCTGACCCTAATGATCATAAGGTCACTGTGATAATACCTGCTAAATGGCCTAGTCTGATCATAAATATTTCAAACTAAAGCACCGAATAGCGTGATGTTTGTGTGTTTTGACAGTAATAAGAATGATTGTCTACTGTTTCAAGATAACACGATATTAAAAATATAAATTAAAGTTACATAGGTACGACATTTGTTTTATTGATTTTCTACTTGATGTGTGTAAAGAATGTGGCTTTTCCTTTGTAATAAGGGCGCTTTTCCCTTGCTTTTTCTTCAGATAAACTAAATACCAGTATTGTTTGGGTAGAATAGGATTAAGTGTAACGCATATTAGATTTTATTTTGCCTTACATCTTGCTATGAAAACGGATTAGCGGTTTGAGTCATAGAGCTTGATAAATGAACTAGCAAACTCAAAAACCTGAAAAACCTAACCCTTCTTTTTAGTCTAGAAAAATAAAATGCAATTTTCCTGATTATCGAGACAAAAAGAAATACAGAGAGTATTGTATTGTTAGACATGTACCATGTCTTCCTAAGAAATTTACCCCTGTAGGTAGGTCCTCCTAACCACACAAAGCGAAATAAAAGTGTTATTGACAGGCCACTGAGTGCCATTCAAGTGTCTCAAAGGTACCATTGTGATCTTAATTAACGCTTTTCTTTGTTATTTGGGAAATATGTAATATCATCCCTTTTTTTGTTTACCTGACAAGGCCTTGGAGATAGGCTCTATTGTGCGCTTGTCGGGACAGTGCTTTGGAAAAATAAAAGAAGAATGTTAGGTATTTTCTTGGTGTACTTTACTGAACATTATATTAAGTCTTGTTAACTTACTATAGGTGGTACATGTACCCTAACACTGTATGTATTAAGAATCACTGCTGCAATTCCATGGTGTACAATAAAGAATATTCTATTCTATTCTACATGAAATTCTAGATATTACTGGGTAAGTGATAGTGGGTGATAAAGGGTACTTTATGTAAAATAATTCTTTGACTGTCAAAAAGTGCTACTTTGAAGCCTATCTTGAATAGATGTTGAATAAATTGAATTTTATTTTGTTAATTAAAATAATTACCACCTAGTTACGTATTATGTACGGTATTTGTTGTTATAGCGGCAACAGTCGTTTGTAATAATGGTTCGTGAGATACAGCCTGGTGACAGATGGTCATAGAGACGGACAGAGACAGCCTTAGGTTTCCGTTTTTAGGTATTGGGGTACACAACCCTAGTATTATGATAATATTACAACACTTTAATGAAATACACATAATATTATGTATGGACACGCAATACTTAATCGTGCAATAACATAATTAGAAATTAATTCTCATAAATATATAACTGATCTGTTGCTTGATAATATTTAATGTTTTGTATTTTAATTTATTTAGTACTGCGACCTCAGTTTAATTTTTTTTTTTAATTTTCAAACTTCATATATGTTAAATACATTGATGTATGTTTTATTTCATAAATATAGTATCTCTTTCTACTTAAGAAAATCATTAATAATGACCGGTGGGTCATGATCATGTATTTGTTTACACCTAAACGGTTAATTGTTTGATATCCTTACAACAAAAAAGTTTTTTCACAAAAGTTAATCACTAGTGAAAATTTCATCTGCCTATCTCAGATATAACCTAGTAAAAGATAAACGCAGTACACGCACCCTTCAATCTTCACCCATTATTGCTTTGAGTAAGGGATGCTAAAAACTATCATCACCATATCAATTACACATTTAAAAAACTATAATTTCAGTAAACTCAACTTTTAGTCTGTAGGGAACCAAAAATGTCGGTATCATTACATAGGTACTTTAAAACAAACAGTTATAACTTCTAACTGTAACATGAGTGAGTAGAAAGGTCCCAAAAGTGCCGAAATGTACGTGAAACATGCAAAGGTACTGAAGTGACATAAAAGTGAGTTTATTGTTATAAATGGGTGTTTTTGTCGCGTTTACAAACACGCGATTGTGACTTAAAAATTTTCGGGGTCGTTTGTTTAGCGCTTTTGGTAGAATAATGTACAGAATTGTGCTTCAAAGTAAATACTTTTTGCGTTTTATTTTATGGTGTTGATAATTATAAGGTTTCACTTACTTACGTTTTTTCATGTGTTTAGGTTAGATATTATAAGAGGAATTAATAGTAGTGGTTAATATCTTAGTATAAAAGTAACAGTCGAATTCGAAAAAATATTTAGACGATAACATGAGATACATAGACTTGGCTAGTTTTTTACAGAATGTTTTGGAGTGATATAAGTATTGTTTCAATATTATTTTCTTAATATAATAACGACAAATGATTTTTTAACTAGCGACCCACCGGTAATATTTTAAAAGTAATCTTTACAAATTAACAGCATAAACTATTTTCATTTAATGCTTTCTCGATTCTTTTTTTCCTACATTATTATTAAGTATTCTTAATTAAAATTTATCTTCCTAGACCTAGCAGTTTGCTTCACTTACTACATGGCAAAAGCTCCTTTCATCTCTTCCTATCCGTTCCTTAACACTACTAATATAGAATGTAACTTAATCCCCCAAAATCAATACTTTATCTCCCTCCAAACAAAATGCACTCAACCCTAACACAGTTACCTCATAACTGTCAAGTGGCAACCCTACCAGCATATTGTCAGCACAAGACGGGCGTGTAACAATGTAAAGATGACACGTACACTGTGTACAGTCGACAACAAAACTCCATGAACATGAATGAATTCACACGACTTATAAAGATACAACTTATGAATGAATTAGCAAAAAATTATAGAAAACAGGTAGACCGGACCAGTAGAAAACTCTGCTTTGCCCAGCACAGGGTCAATAATGGATCAATAAAAAAATGAAACTTTTAACGTAATTAGTACTAGAGTTTCGATAACATTAAACTTTAAAAACTAAAATCTAAATTAGCATTCTGCAAAAAGTCTGATATACTCGTAGTTATGCCACTCTGACGCGGCCTATGAGCAGCCTAAAATTAATGGACTTTTGATGCTGACCTTACACTATGTACAGTATGTTTCGCACGCCGTTATGATGCCTTTTGTGGGGACTTTATTAGGTGCCAGTTGTGTAATATAATAACAGCCTGTAAATATCCCATAGCTGGGTAAAATTATTGCCCAAATAGAGAAAAGAATAGTATTTAGGCATTGTGTGCCGTGATGATGGTAGGTCCTGTTTTGGATTCAGTATTTAGTCATTGTTTACCTACGCTGCTTTTGTATAGCCTTTAAGAGAATAATTATTGCATCGTGACCAAATATTATTTCAACTCCAGTTATACGAATACCATCTCCAAAAGATTTTGCCAAAGTCGAATTGGACTAGCGATACAAGATTCTGTAAAAATAGTCCATAAGAAAAAAAGATGGTTCAGTGATAAATGAATGGCCGCAACGACGCTGCTTAAACTCGGTCTATATTTCTAATAGGTATTTGTTTTTTTAGCATCAATAGAAATACGTCATCTGTAAAATATTCTATCTAGCTGGCTCATGATATACAACTTGGTGACGGACGGACAGACAGAATGCAGTTTTTTTACATTTAATTTTTAGGTACGAAAACCTAAAAACCATAACCCTTTGTCAAAAAACATTCGAAACAACAAACAAGCATGAACCATATACAGATGAAATTGAAAACTCAACCAACACCCATACAAGTATTATGCAATCGTCAAAACATAAACAGAGCAAACACGATGCCGGCACGTGCGATGTAAAGCTTTCAACAGAAAACATCGCAATACGAACAACACGATAAAAGGAACGCATGAGGAAAATTATTCCAAAGCCTTTGTATTTATACCCAATTCTGATGCAACTACTATTGTAAATGTTGAGGAAAAGCTGGTGAGTGATGATCATCATATTTAGATCTGATATTGGCCTATCTCTTAATGGAAAAAAATCATATTGTGATGAATACTTAGTCAAATTTGCTGTCCATTTTTAGGAGGCACAAAGGTAGTATTAGACTAGATATTATAATCATACATAGAAGGAAAATTTTTCGTGGTGATTAAATCAGTATCAACCTATCATCATCGGCCTAGCCTTTTCCCAACTATGTTGGGGCGGCTACCAGTCCAACCGGTTTCAGCTGAGTACTAGTGCTTTACAAGGAGCGACTGCCTATTTGACCTCCTCAACCCAGTTACCTGGGCAACACGATACCCCTTGGTTAGACTGGCTGTCAGACTTTTCAAGCTTCTGACTACCTGTAACGACTGTCAAAGATGTAGGAATAACAGCCGGGACCCACAATTTAACGTGCCTTCCGAAACACGGAGGAACTCGTTATGACAAAGATGGTCACCCATCTACGGACCAACCGCGTCAAGCATAGCTTAACCTGTGATCGTTTCACTTATGCGGCTATAGCTTAGGCACGAGCTCCTCAAATCAGTATCAACCTAAGCACAGCAAAATTTTGAGATATGAAATTAAATCATCGAGTACAGACGGAAAAAGAACCAAAAACACTTATCAGATCCATTTAAAATGATTTTAAAATTCTAGAAGCACAAATAGCCGTAAATTAGGATACATAACAAGGTAAGTATGTATCCCAAAAATGTTCATAAGAAATAAGGAAGTATAAAACGCACGTGTTGAAAATGCACGTGTTTCTAATACGAGTACTTTAGAAGACAAACATCGCAATTTGAAGGGTCAACGACGTAAAAGGAATTAGAACGAACTAAGAAAACCGATCTTATTACCTTGGGATAGAGTTGTTATCAATGTTGCATTTTTGCCACTAATGAAATTATGGGAAATGATAATTTATGGGAAAACTATTTGTGTTATGTAGCCAAAGGCCAATATTTGATTGGTCAACATACGATCCTATATTATCAGAACGATTATAAAATATCTCTTTTTAGGCACAATTCTACGCCAAAAAGTTGTGTTTGGAAACGTTATAATACCTCAGATATAACGATACTCACTGCCTCGTCACCTCATGATTAAGGACTCCGGTTGGATCCGAAACTAGTTGGGAAACCCCGATAAATACGCGTGAGTTACCCGTTGCATCATTTAATTTTGAATGATCCTTACGAAATTTACAGTTAAAAACTTTACATATTAGTTTATATGCGTATTGCTGTCATATCCTTAAAGCAACTTTTCGCCTCTCGCTTCTAGTTTTATATTATAGATTTACTTCTGTTATCAGCGACTTCAGGTGTCAGTTTCAACCATTCAATGGCTGTTTAGAGCACTTCATGTTAGTTAATTACTGATTTTCAGTTGTCTGTGTTTTGTCTTTATGTCTGCAAAGGTAATTGTGATAAACAGGAAATGTTTATAAGACTGACAACAACTTCAACAAAACGTCAATCACAAATCAAATTAGAGTGTTCATTGAGGCATTTCTGAACAGTCTTGAATTGCAAACGACCAATTCAGAAATTATGTCAAACTGTCTCGTCGATAAATTGCATAACAAAATTGTAGAACGAACTGTAGTTGTTGAATTTAAAAGAAAATCTCAGAAACTGGGACAAAACAACGATGCTCCGCCATAATTGAGAAAGAAAATAATAAATGTCTCAACTGAAATTGTAGTGACATCGTTAGCGTCAAAACAAATTGTTCACAGTATCTCCGGAACATTATTTCCAATAAAAATAAACGAGATTGCAATCTAGGAAGAAGATTGAATAAATTGGAAATCCAATAAACGCTCGTTTCTTGCGTAGCTACTATATTCTCGGGCCACGCCTTCGCTGAGGTTAATAGAAATTCCTGTTACAATAATTCTTTGATCATATCTTAGTAACTTCCTTGCAGTTATGCACTGGTTTTTACACGGAAGTAGATATAGCGAAGATCTAGTAGATACCTATACATTTTCTGTAGTAAAGCAGCGAGGAAAGGGAATGTGAATGAAACTTTTTGCCCAGGAGTAACACAATTCATGGGTCAGTATTCAAATGAGGAGTTTGCTTTTATCAGTCAAACAAATTCCTCAATATAACAACAGATTAAATAAGTCAAATGCGATTCGGATTCGTTCGAAACAGGGTATTCAGGGTGTGATTTTGAGGGAGAGAAATTCGAGTTTTATTATTCGTTTAAGGGTGGCAAATGTCAACTATCTAGCTATTTATTACAGTTTATACAGTAGCAGATGGACGGACAAACAGCGGTGTCTTATTAATAAGTTTCGGCCTTTACTCTTTGGGTAAGAAACAGTAAATACATATCTTACAGATTTCTGCAAATAAATATGAGTCAATGTATTAATGTACTCAAAATTAAATGCTATCATTCAATACGACATTGTGATCCATAACATTTCTCGTGAAGCCTATTTTTAAACTGTTTACGCTAAATTCAAAGGCCAAATTTTCGATGATTCAGCTAGTATACAATTTTTAGATCTAGACTAACGACTTAAGATACCAAAATAAACATTATTTGAAGTTAAATGTATTTTCGTGTTTGTTTCAGCATATGAATCAGATAAATGAAAATTAGATGGATTCGCTTAAGATGTTGAGAGGATTTCTGTAACTATTAATATTGATGTGAAACATTTTGGGTTTTGTTGGTTTTCCAGCTGCATTCTGTTATTTTGACGCTTTTTTTGGGTCAGAAATCATAAGATGACTCCTTCTGCCTTGGGTTGAGCGGAAGGGAGTGTCAGACGTGACTAAATCCCACTCATGTGGGATCCTTTGCCCTTTGCGTATCGGGGCCGCGGTAACCCTTTCTGACTAGCCCGCTGATCTGATTTCCTAATATTACACAAAGTTAAAGTTATGCTTGGTTTTAAAAATAGTTTTCCTGTTGATCCCAATATAACTCGAAACTCAGTTCCTGAAAAGCAATTTTTTTGCCCAATCAATTACTCGCGACTTGTAATTTGCTGACCAAAAAACTTTTGGAATTAGACTATGGATTAATCTACTAATAATTCTTATAGCTGATCTCTTACAGTGTGAAAGAGAGACACCTCTATAAATAGGATAGTACCATCTCGATCACACAAGACAAAAGAACCGTACCGCTAATAAAAGTAGAGGCAGGTGTAAACTAGAAGTCCATTGATTGATAACACTCATATGAAACACTATATTCTGTAGACGATAACAAAGATAAAACATTACATAACCAACGTATTATCAATGTAATGCTACAGTTAATACTAAACGCGGGTAATGAATAACAAATGCCTTATCGAAACAGCTGACGCGAGCTGTATTGTTCTCATGAAATTACAGTTCGGTGTTCATTTACTATTGAGTTGGTTGAGGTTACTAATTTCAGTTGATTTATCAAACTCAAACTCAAACATCTTTGTACTATAAGTTTATGACTACCTAGTTAAAAAGTACTACTACTGTTATACTAATACCTGCTTAAATAATTTTTAAATGATGCTCATCCAAATTTCTCTGCTTCTTTTTTGTATTTTCCGCTCTTCATGGGCATGGACAGAAAATACAAAAAAGATGTCTCCCGCACTAAAGAATTTAATTCTTGTCTGGCGGAAATTTTCACACATTCAAGTCACGTAGTCCAAAGCGGAGACCAAACCCGCGACGCTTCGCTTACTGAGGATTTTGACTTGACCTCAACTACTCGACTATCCGTGAAGCCAACTGATGGGAAACTAATGCTAGGTTTACTTGCGAAACTGAGCCACAAGAGGTAAAGAAGAATGGAATAATAAGCTTCTACCAAGCAGAGAGGGTTATAAAAAATTGAAGAGGATAATAAAACTGATCCACTGCTGATTCTCTCCGAAGCCTTTCCATAAAACTTATCCACATAGAAACTAAATATCTAAAAGACCTTTCAGATATCCAATTTTACATTTCATAAACATTGAAAAAGGTAAGCGTACTCATGTTTCAAACGGGCTTTTATGAGTAAGCCTATAAGCTGATTTTGGGACGAAGGTATCTCTATCCGTTGGCTAACTATATGCAAATAATTGATACGTGTCGATACTATGAAACTCAAAGAATATATATTATAGTAAACAATTTGGAACTTGTATTTTTTTATTATGAAGCTATACGGCCCATAGATATCCTATACCTTACAATTAGTAAATAAAAACTGAAAAAGTAATTTACTAACTATCTACGTATTCTTCGTTTTAGCTATTTTTTGCCTATTCGTATTAAAATCAACAAAAAAAAACAAGAAAAATACGTGGCGTCCCGCGGCCTATCGTTTATTCAATGGTAAAAGGTTGAGTCTGAAACTAGTTGACTGATCCCATACATACGCGTGTGTAAACGGTTCTTGATCAATTACCAAAAAAAAGTATACTCGTTTTTTCTATTTCTTGCTTTTAAATCTCAAACTATGCCATCAAATTCATCCAAAATCAAATCCAATCAAGTCTTTTTCCTACCACTGCTTGAACCTTTCTGAAATAATCCTGTCGATTCTCAGACAGACAATCCCCAAAATGTCTAGTCATACATGTATGTATGTTATCATACAAACAGCTATTTGTGCGTTATCAGGACAGTCGCCGACCTCGGTCCACTCGTGAACGATCGATATACCATTAATTATGTCCTACGGTCGCTACTGGAAACTTTGTTCAATACACCCGACATTTGTACAATGTTCACTGTAAATTGTGAGACTATTCTTGCATTATAGAAAAAGAATGATGACATAAGATTTGGAACTAAATATGTAGGTAAATTTGGTTCCAATAAAGTCGTTTTTATATTTACAAAAAAAATTAAAGAGGTGTTTGTGAAATGGATGCGTGATCATCAATTTATTGGACCGGTACGCTAATTTACAAATATAGGGACGCGTTACAATCGCGATTAAATGGTGACGAATCGCTGAAATTTATTAAATTGACATGTTGAAGTCAAGTCACTGCTTAAAAAGGGAGAATATCCGACATATGGCAATTCTTCTATTTTGATACGATTTTACATTTTCTATTACCGTAATCATTCGTAATAGCCCTTAGCATTCGCTACCTGAGCAACAAGTATAAATTATTCATCTTCTATTTCGAAATTACCGTCTGTCATTCGGCATTTTGGAAGTTGTGTCGGCGGTATTAATTCCCAACCTTGACCAGAGGAAACAAAACTCGGTCAAGGATATAAGTTCAATTAATAAAGTGTTTTATTGCTTTTTTGGTAGGCATCCGTAAAAGAAGATGAGTAAAGACTTTCTGGAAACAAAGAACGCGTAATTCCAACAGACAAACATGAAAACAATTTTTTTTTTAAATAACTAACAAAAAATATACAAAGTATAACGACCACAGAAGAAAGGCAACAAGCCAAATTTGATTCGGGTAGCCATTTCTATTGGTGACATACTTTATTCTCAATTTAAGCAAAAAATTGAGAATTTTTGCCTCATCTAAGAAAAATCAATGGCAAAAAAAAACCGAAGTAATTTCACTAGGACATATCCATAGGGTCCACCCCCGATATCCAATTCCACAGAATAACTGGCAATCTGTAAAACCGTGAGACCCAAAAATCTCAAGGGAAAGCCTGGTCATTCCCATCCCGGTCATCCAATCCCACACTATCGATTACCAGAACCAAAATAACAAGAACTAGCCTCGTTTAATAAATCATAAAATTCTGATCGAAACGTTAACGAGGAGGGGTCTTGATAAAATGGATATTGGAATCTGAAATGTTAAAGGGATTTGTCGGTAAGGTCCGATACACGAGAGAATATAGCCTCTTGTTATTTCGTAAGCACATCATTTTCTTATTTAACATTTGAATGCTTATTTTACTTTTGTTTGCTTAAGCTTCGAATTTTACCCAAAAAGAAACAACAGCTGATAAACATTACGATTTTTAGTGCAATTTGTTGACATGCTTAAAATTGAGAAATGAAATCTGCCTTTAACAAGTGACATTAAAAATCGCCTACATATTACTGAAAGTAATAATTCTACATCATTCTGTAAAATTTTAACTCCATATGCTCAAAGTTCCAGAGCTCCCTCTGAAATAACTTATGAGGTTCCTCTTTACAGCAATAAACATATTTACAACGTAATTCCTTCTCCAAACAGAGCTTCTAATGGCTCTACCCAAGCACAAAAGGGAAAAGGAATCTGAACTCCACTTCAACGTGATAAAATTCCTTTTTGAATGGACGGAGAACGCAAGTGGCATACATGCAGCGCAGTAATTGACAAGCAAGTGGGACATACGCTTCGTTTGAAAGCCGAACGTGACTACCTACACTTTGCCACCCTATCTCTGAAGAAAATGTCGCAAAATGTAGCTGAAGGATCTAAGTGAACATCCAAGATTTGTTATTTCACGTAAGTGGGAAATTGTTAAAGGAAAGTGGACCTTATTGCAGAATGATAACCAAAGTTTAAACCTAATTTTTGCATCCTTAATTAATACATTCGTGAAATTAGAAGTTTTGAGATGACATTATGCGTTTTTCACTGTACTTATCACGCCCTACATACAACACTGTGTAGAATACTCAAATTATGGTTCTTATTTTCTAAATAATATAATTTATTTATTTATTTATTTATTTATTTATAATGAAGGAAACGCACTTAAAAGTAAAACCCACGCCAGCTAAACAAACATGCTTTACCCATTCGCCTAAAGAAATAAACAAAACAAAATAACGTGTAAGCTTAACTCAAATATAGTCCCTTAAACCATACAAGCAGAAAGCAATGTTTGCAGATTTAAAATCCACAAAGCATTTCAGATCTGGTATTGTTGACGTTCGTTTACGAGGTTAGATTAAGGTAAAGAGGCCGAAGCAAAAGCCTTCGAGCCATAAATTATATTATTATGACGTACTTCGTGAATGTACCTTTAGTAAAAGCTTTGTTGTTCCCGTTATTCACATTATGCTTGATGCTTGCTGGATTATGATATTTCTATAAATTTCAAGTTCTTGGTAGTGGAATGGATTGTGCATGGCTGCCATATTGTCAAAGAGGTTGAAAAGGATATTAACATACATACCATGTTGCCTAAGGCGACACATGGAAGGGTTTTTATCTTTTGTCGGTGACTGAGGGACAACTTCGTTTGCAACAATATCTTGCTCATTTTATCTGACAAGAAACGGTTTTACTATTCTTTTAAAAACATAAACTGACTAATGTATAAGACTTATCTTTTGCTATCTTTGTAGACACAAGGAAGCACTGTGTAGCGGTTAATTCTATTTAAGTTTAAGTCTGAGATTTAAATTCTAGCATTGTATTATCTGTACTGTACTGTAAAAATTATAAGTTGGTGTTGCTTTTTAAATAATGTTGCTTAGTACTACGAATTTTAAAGTTTTAGGTGATATTCTTCGGTAGAACGGTAGGTAATAAGATAGAACCGTGTCCGTGGATTCCAAGAATTTGAGATCGAATAGGTACTTTGCAACCGACACTAGCGTAACATCCAGTGCTCAGAGTTGGAACTATGCTTGACCGACAACATTCGAGAGATTTTGGTTTGATTTGATTGTACTATGTATGAGTTGAATTGAAACTTCAGATCAAACTCAAATAGAAAACAGAACCAAACCGTTGTACTTACATAATAGGAGAGCACTATTCTTGTCTTCCCACATATCTAATGACGGAATACGTCAAAACTCATTGTCAGAACTAAATACAAGTCTAATTGTAAACAGTACTAATCGCTGTCCGTAGGCCAAGGACGGATCCGATGCCTACGTCATCCGGCCATAACTCATGAACTACCTATTCAAAATTACATGCCAAACATTAGCAAGCTGCCAAAATAGTTTAGGTAAAAGAATTTATTTCTTGCCAATGTTTAAACCCTGACCTATCCTGATTTTATTTATTCTGTTGTTTTAAATATAAAATGATAATAGTGATAGTGTAACTATGTTATAAATAAAGTGTTTTGGGGCGGGCTCTACAATTTGACAAAGACTCCTTTTTCTTTTGAGATAACAGCCGTGGTACATTTTAATAAGCTAATCACACTTTCACCCTATACTTTAAGTAATTTATAAACCTTTGAATAACACAACTTCGGGGTTTTGACTTTAGTTTCCGACTTTCGAACGTCTATAGTAACAATTCAAACCTAGCTCTACAATATCGAAAATTTATTATCTTTCGCCAAAGCATTGTCTACCAGTCAACAAGAGTTAATGCAGCGAAGCAAGAAAACAAGTTTTCTATTGATGAAGCAATTCAATTATAAGTTAAAAACAAAAATCTAACAGCATCGCATCACCAAGTACAAACACAGCTTAACAATCGAAAACAACAAACTTTACATTTACGCGTTCACAACAAAAAACAATAGACATTGGTCCGCAATTTGGTCAAAACAAATAAAGGAAGGTACAACGCGATGCCATAGACTGGAGTATACATATTTAATTACGAAAGGTCCAACCACTGGGGTGTAATACACAACATATGTAGGGCCAGTGGACTAACTAGGTATCGGGTAGAAGCAAGAAAGGAAAAAAGTGTAGCAACATTTGCTCAAATATTGTTGAATTTGCTTATAATCGCGGCTTTGCCCATTGGATCTCAGAAAGTCAATGACAGCTACTACATACCAAATTTTATCTTAACCGGTTTAGTTGTTTTTGCGTGAAGAGGCAACAAACATACGTGTAAACATACAAACACACTCACATACTTTTTAGTGTGATAGTTCTTACTTTATCATGGTAATTGATACAATTTTGTAAGTATTCAACGTATTTCTTTGTTTTAAAGATGAAACCATCTATAGCAATAATTTTATAATTTTTTCCGACTTTTAAAAGCTCACATACATGGTATTTTGCCAACGTTTATGTAATACAGTAACTTATAGCAATACAACAGCGAAAATGAAGCAATTTTTGCGGTCTGGTCAGCGAGATACGTAGTAACTCCGCCATTTTATGAGCTTCCACATAGCTTTCAGAACTGAATTAAAAAGTTAAGATGTAATTTCTAGTTTCATCCTAATGTTTGCATGTTTGTGATTAGTTTCAAGTACGTTTGTATTTAGAAGAGAGTTGTATTATTAGAGGTTTGTGTTATACAAATCAAGTTTTATTTCTACCATTTGCTAGAGGTATAGTCTTAAATTTAGATCCTCAAGGGTCAGACAACACAAAAAACTGTTAAAATTTTTAAAAGATTGTATTTGCTAAGCATTAATAGCGATTAAGGCTTAGCAAATACAATCTTTTAAAAATTAAAAGTTCACCTATCAAATGTATCACTGTACAAGTTATTTCTTAGCCTCAATTTTCATTATAATATGCTGTTAAATGGCAACTGAAATACATAAGACATACAACTGATGACAAGCTGACGGATAGACGAACAGCGGAGCCCACAGAAAAAAAAACTGTTGCGGACCCTTAGTAACAGGGTCCCACTTTTCCCCTTTAAGTACGACAACCTCAAAACGAACAAGGAGGTTTTTTAATGGGGTCCAGTGCACACCGTTGACACAAGTCACGACCCTTAATATAAAGTCACAACCCTATCACCCGAGCTCTCAACCTAACCTCCTACATAAGTGTCTCTATTCCCATCAAGGCACAAATATTTGTATAACCTACATAGCAAGAACTACTAGACATTTTGTCCTGATTCTGTGTTTACGCTTATGTGTTTGTATGAGAATATTATTGGGACTACTGTGCGTATCGCGGAAACTTTATGTGATTAGCTATAGAAACTGACCTATATCATCATCGTCATCATCATCAGCCCATATTCGCCCACAGCTGAACATAGGCCTCCTTTACTGCACGCTATCTGTTGACTGAGTTATAATCTATTGGTGGATATTTTTTCGTGATTAAACATACATTATAATGGAGTTGATGACTACTTTTACGGCAAGGTTTCCGGAAAAAGGTAAAAACGAAAAACTGTTACTGTGGCACCGCAGTCTGTCTTTATTGAGTGTATCTTATGAGCGGTGATAACTGGATGGTTGATTGTTATGTATTTCGTTTGCGTATATTATAACAACAAATACGAAATACAAAGATCGCGCTTAAGCATAAACTGTTACGATCATAAGCTTGTAGAGTAGCAAATTAACTGTGGAATCCCAACATATATAAATGATATTTATTTAGCCTATCTTTACAGAACTGTATTTGAGTATTTTTTGAAGACAAGTATAATTAAAAAAAAAGGTTCTTCACTTCTATTGTTCTACAATTCCTGTAAAACTAGATTTACTAAGTACAGTCAAATGAAGTTCTTTTACAGTGATCTATAAATGTTGTATTTCCATCGTAAGGAATAATAAAATTACACCTATCTCTAAAAAATGCTGAAAATAATCCTGAAACCAAGATGACTACGCAAAAAAATTGCAGACTAAGCTCACAGAATAAATTGAGCGTGAAACTTCAAGTTAAGTCCATCATGACTGTCATAAATTATCTAAATCAAGGCTAAGTGGTCCATGAAAACGGGTTTAAGTGTCCTCAAGTGTTTGAAAATCTGTGTACCCTTTTATTTTAAGCTGAATAAATTGACTTAAATAAGTACCATTTATAAGTTCCTATTTTTTGTGGAATTGAAATAAATGAATGAAACGTAGAAAGGTAGCGTCCGAACTATCTTTTGTTTTTTTTTCTTATATTATTCTCAAAGCAGTGAACAACTACACAAAATAGTACAAAATTATCAGGAAAATCATGTATTTAGTTTTAATGAAGATTTTTTTTTAAAGTTAATTATTTCCATGCACATAACAGACATCGTAATAAAAAACTAATAAAACATACGATATTGCATTATTAAGAATGCAGGAACAAAGTTCCCTACTAGGAATATTGGATTCGCAGTTCCTGCTCTTAAAAGGTTTCCCAGTACTCGCGTTTGTCAGAAAAGTAGGTACCCCTATTACTGTGTAACAGCACTTGGATAACACTATACTGTCCAGTAAAAAGTCAAATCAGAGTGTGAAAGAGAGATGCCGCTCTACGCCGTGTATAGCTCTGTCACGCTCCCACAACCATTATAATATTACTTTGAGAAGTGGTGACAGACCCTCAGGTAAGTAGTCATTCCATGTAAAATACGCTGTTCAACAGAATTTTAAAGAAAAATACTAGGAAGAAAATGTTCGAGAACATTCTAGTTAAATAATTAATGGACTGATAGCATTTCTGAGTTATAACATTATTGCATTGTTTTAAGGATCACACGATATAAATGAGTTAAGTAAGTTTGGTATTTACAAGAACTAAGGACTATTAATTTAAGTATAGTATATTACATTGCACTTAACGTTTCTCCCATAAACTCAAATACAGAATAACATTGTTACGAAAATCAAAAAACCTGTTTGCATAAAAACATAATATAAAAAAGGTGACATACAAAATCATTTAAATAAATTCCGAGTTAAAATCCTCTCTTCCTAAGAAGCTTAACGTAGCAATGCCTTCACGAAACAGATTAAATAAAAATCTTTTATTCTCATCCGTCGATGCTGGAAGAAAGACAGATTTATCAAACTTTAAAATACGCTGACTTTTTTCATTCCAAGTAATCCAATTCTGAAAGATTCCTGCGGATAGATATTTCAATGCATATTGATTGCATTTCATGAAAATATTTGGAGATATCTTTTGTTATTTTAGAAACATACGGTATTTTTGAAAGGAAATTTTGTGAATAGATTTTGGAGGATCCTTAAATAAATCATATCAGACAGGAATAATTACCCAAAACAATATCCAAAAACTTAAAGGAGGGTCCGCAAGTTAAGTCGCAAAGGAAATAACGCCATTTTCTTCGTGGTGAAATCTACATGGACTTGGCAATGTGGACAGTAAATCCTCATATCGGGACTCATACTGGCAAAAACCACCGATGGAGGCCTAAGAACGCAATGCAAAGTAAAGGGATAATATCATCAAGTTTTTATGTAACCCTTAAAAACAGTTGCACACGTAAGGTGCATGGTTTAACCTCAAACTTGGTAAAAATGAAATATTTTCAAAACATTAGACAATGGCAACGCGATATGCAAGAAAAAAAACGTAATTTGCCCGACTTAATTACCTGTGCGGTCGCGACAGCAGTTGGCAACATGTTCAAGTCTTCCACTCCACTCCTAGAGCTACGGCTTCCTCTATCTGAGCTCTCCTCTTCAGAGTCCGACGCGTGGAAGGACAGGCTCCCAGGACTCGGGTCACTTAGCCTCAATTTGAGGCAATCCCGACGCATTTTGAGACCTCGTGTCCTTTTCACTTACTTCTTTGGCATGTCTTTGGTTTAAATCTTTGGGAATGTTACGTTTTTATTTTAAGGTTTCTTTTGTCATTTTATTTTTGCTGATGAAAAAAAATTTTCACGTTTTTATTTATTTCGGCAAATCGGTTTGGCGGTCTTTTTGCAATATTATCGAGTTTTATTGTACGTTTGGCTGTTGCTATTGTGCAAGTGAAATGCAGCTACGACAAATATAACTTGCCATCTCCGTTCCACGCTGGAAACTATCCTTGTTTAAGGGTAGGTAAAATATCTTCGAAATGCGTACACGTAATAATCCAAAAGGCCTTGTCCAATAAAGTGAAGGAACAAATATTTGTTTAAAAATTCAAATATAAACCAATGACTATTCATTGTTTTGGTTGTTTTTTAAGACACCAGTTCTAGGTTACGTAACGATGTTTTCTTTAACGTTAAGCCATAGTCCTAAAATACATTCCAAGCTAAACAATAATATTGGTTATTTTGTTTCAAGACCAGTGTTAACACATTCTTTAACAATTCTTTCAATCGACAGTATATTTTCATTCACATCACTTTCATTAAAATTTTCTATTGCAACAAGAAGGTCCTCTAACGAACCTGAAATTTCTTATTCTTCTTCATATTTCCCACAAACCCTTTCAATATTCGCCGGTGAGTCCCCAGCTTTATCTGCGTTACCCGACACCTCGCCACCTAAGGACTTTGTTACGTCTTTCTATTGTCGCACTTGTATAACCGGCTTTATTGCGTCTTGCCCGTTAACACATGCTCTTTGGTACTTATACATTTGTGAAGCATTATGTTTTGCTATTGAAACTGTGATTTTTAGTGTTGTATGGTTTGCTGCGGTACAGGTGTTTTTATTGTTTTGTTTGTCATTGTGTTAAAGGCAATGTGATGTGTTTGTTCGGTTGCCAACGGAATAGTGTAAAAAGCTAAAAATGCTAACCACAGTAATGTTGAAACAGTTCCGATTTTTTGCTTTAATAGTAAATTTGGAAATTTGACATTGCTAAAGCGTCTGCCAGTCTTTAAAAGGCTAAACACAACGTCTATTGAGATAATAAATAACTAACAGCTAAAACTTTTAGAAGTATTTGTTTGCATCAATAAAACAATTGATGCAAGGAACGTCACAAAAAAAAATAAGGAAAGAAAAATACAGCAGGGAATCTAAAAATATTTATGATTTTCTTGTGTGCAATAGAACTTTTCTCATAAACATAAAATCCTCGAATAATTCAAATTCTCAGGCCCCGAGACTCCTGCTAGATATTCCGCAACCCCGGTTAATTTCACACCAGCATATACAAAGGAATACAGACACATTTACGAATCAATCGGCAACAGTTTACATTTCAATTTGAGTGTTTACGAATCCTAATTGAACTTTGAGTATTCCATTGAACTGGGCTAGACGTGATGTATGGAATTTCAAAACGAGGCCTGGATTTTAAGATGAGTTATGTGATGTGAATGTACTAGATTTATTCTGTAATATTTCTAGGGTAAATTTGGGATGTGCGGTTGTCCATGTGGATGCAATCAGACATCTACAGCTTAAAAAAAGAATAAAAATGATGATAATAATAAAAACCGAAAAGAATATAAAGGATAATATAAATTAGAATGAACAAGGTAACCTAAGATACGGGTGAACATAAATATTTTAATGAATTGAATTTGTCCATTAGTAGCTGCTAAATCTGCAATGTAGTTTAAAAGCAGACAAAAATAAATCGTATTTTATTTTTATTTACTGAACTTAGTCAGAAAATAAATCTTAAAGAGTTTATAAAAGCACAGTTTATTTTATTAAAAAATAAACTTTCTCGCTCAAAAGTTAATCAAAGGAGAGAATCCACGTCCTTGCATTTTCTGTTTTAATGAAGAAGAAATCCCGTTTTAAACGTAGAAGCTTTATGATTACAATTTAGACGATATTAATTTTACAAAAGACTGCATTTTAAATTAACCATTTTGATGGTAAATAAAAAGTATGAGTCATGTTCAACGGTAAATTAAGGCGAATGAGTAACGACGAACTAGTCAAGTATCAAAGAAAATCCTTATTTTCTAACAATGACTTTCAAGTAACGTTTAGACCATGTGCCATTGTAACATAGATTCTAAGATCATCATCATCAGTCTAGGCTTTGCAAAACTATGTTGGGGTCGGCTTCCAGTCTTACTGGAAGTAGGTAGGAACCAGTGTGTTATAAAAACGACTGCCTATCTGACCGACTCAACCAAGTTACCTCGGCAACACGATACCCCTCAGTACGACTGGTTGTCAGAATTTATAGCTTCTAACTACCTGTAACGACTCTTAAAGATATATATCAAGCTTGAAATTATCTGGCAGAATACATTTAGGCACATTACTATGTAGCCGATATCTCCAATCAAGCAGGAAATAATTTAGAAAGCATTTTAAAATATATTTTTTCTCGGTACAACAATTCAAAGCTATTTTTCTGTCTCTACTTCAAATGTCGATACATCGTGAGTAAGATAATAATAGAAATCAACCTTCAAAACATATTGACAGTTAATTCTATCTTATGTAAATGGGTCAGCTAGTTAGTGTAGGTCAAACAATTCGGAGAAAACACCAGTGGGTATTCTTGGGAGAATTCAAGTTAGAACTTTGCATAACTTAGGTGATAGCTGTAACAGTGACATCTGTTGGCATGAATACGAAATAAAATACAACAGAAAATATGTACGAAAAATTATCTTTGCTCCAAAGAGATAGTTAAAAGCATTTTTGTTGGTATTAGTAATAAGATTGTTTTGTTCCTGAAACACTGACTAGAAGCTACTATAGGAGACTGAAAGAGTCTGAAAAAGGGGTGAAAATTATTCGAATTAATAATTTTTATACCTTACCCTTCCTTTTTAAACTGAACTTGTGAATAAGGCTTTTAAATAATCTACACGAATACTCAACCTCTTCACTAAAGTATTCAACCCCAAACGGTTGAAATAAACCCAATAGTACTTGACATTGAATGCAATCAGTATTCAGTATTAAGTCGTTGAATACTAAATTTGCCGGCATTTGAATGGTCTAAAACCAATCGTTACGGAAAACGGAAAAGCTTGTGGCGAGTGGGCGTCTTCTATAGCCTGTTGATATCAAAATTAGAGTAGAATTTAAGTTAGCGATATCGTTTTGTGTTTTTGAAAATCAAAAACACAAAACGATATCGGAGAGTTTTGAGATCATTCATAACCAGCTTATCTGAGCATAGGGTTGGACGGTTTCAGGATATTATCAAGCATTTTGTACCATTGGCAAGCAATAAATTGAATAGATTCTGGGATGATGATGGATTCTGCTCAAAAACTACTGGACCGATTTCAAAATTTCTTTTACCATTACTTAGAGGGATTTTTCCGAATCCGTATAGGCAATATTTTCACATCTTTGATTTTTTTTCAGAGAGCTTAAAAAATAAATGTTCATCCGTGCGAAGCCGGGGCGGGTGGCTAGTAATGAATAAATGGAAAAGATACTATTTTCTTTTGCGTAAAAGTAAAAAACGACCGAAGAAAATGGTGATAGTAACAACAATTATTCTAGCCGCACGTGTAAAGATTAGAATTACCCTTTAATGTTTTAAGCCAACAAAACTAAATAGAACTCACATCTGTTGACTATATCCATTTGGCAATGATCTGCATTTCTGTTATAAGTGCTAAGCATTGATATAATTGAATTGAGAAAACCGATTGGTTGCGTTCTTGACATTCAAAGATTGGAGATGGAACTGAAACTAGGTGGTTTAGTTCTATTACTGATGCAGTCATTTGTTTAGTTTGTACATTGGTAATAGATACTCTTTTGTTGTGGATATAAACAATGAATTAGTTAAAAGAAGAGTGAAGGTTTTTTAAATATATCGATCACTGTTTGATTATGCATAGTTATGGGCTGGGAGCAAAGCATCTAAGGGTCTTAATCTATCACTCCACCTTGGAAACGACTTTTTGCGAATTTATTTACGACCACACAAAAAGTATTACAAAATAAGGTGTACAAGGGCGCTGCTTATTTTAAGAAATTTCCACCAACGATAGGTAAAGTAGTTGATTCTGTTTGGACAAAAAAAAACTGATTTTTTTGGCTATTTATCATTACAGTTGGCACAACACAGTTTTTGTGTTCATCTACTTTTAAAATCCATATGTCTATCTACACTTTTCTCCTCTGTAGCACTGATAAGTTTACCTAAAATCACCTGGAAGTAACGGCCGTACAAGATTAAATGCAAATAGTTCACCTCCACAGGGAATGTGTGGGACGCAATTACTTCTGCTTACATACACATTGCAGCCATGGCGTGTTGCCTTTGAATCTATATGCAAATTGTTTGTGGAAATAAATTGATGACAATATTTAAATTCATCCCTGGAACATTTTTATATACGGCTTATAAACAGTGTTATTTGTAAAGTGCTGTGTGAAAATTAATATTCTTCTATTCGTTCTTCTAAGTCCGCCTCTCTTTCCTATTAATTATCCATCTATTAATTATCTAGGCCTTACAGTTGTTTAATCCCTTTTATCACAAATTTATGGACAGCTTAAGCAGAACTGATTCAAAATCACAAAACATAAAATTGGGACGTCCTACCTGCTAATAAAACATTCAAAATACAGCAGTTAGCGAACATAAACGAACGCACAATTAAAACTTTGGAATCCAAAACGTACTCCATCATAATTGAGGAAACAAAACCAATAAAACACATCAGAAAAGATGCTTTAACACAATAACAATTCTACAAGAGCTTCTAAATATAATAGTACTAGCTTTTCGCCCGCGGCTTCGCCTGCGTCGAGGTCGGTTATATCGCGTTTCCAAGAGAACTATTCAAAAGTCCGCGATAAAAACTATCCTATGTTCTTTCTCAAGGACAACCCTATCTCTGTACCAAATTTCATTAAAATCAGTTCAGTGGTTTAGACATGAAAGCGTAACAGACAGACAGAGTTACTTTCGCATTTATAATATTAGTAGGGATGTCGTAAAATTATACCGGAGCTGTTATTGAGAAATACCCGTCAAGTGGCAATACATCAAGCATGAGATTAGATTGGAAACAAGGATGGCGATGATGGGAAAGTAATGGCAGCATTAGCTTACCTTGAAGTTTTGCCTGGTGATAAATTAAACTGGAATGGGGATACGGGAAATCGATGTCCAAATGGACTACGCTTGGCTAGTGAAATGGTCGGTAGCTAATTGTTTTTTTGTTTGGAGAATTTGGTTAGTGTTGTTTAAAATTTTTCGATTTTATTGTTAGTGAGACATCATCAAGAAGTGAGTTTATTTGTTATTGCAATAATATGAAAACGCGCATTCCTTAATTTCCCCAAAATCATGAAATTTTGGAATGTCTTATTTGAAACTCTCTCTATCAAAAACCTACTTAATTCTTATGAGTTTGTTTTCGATTGCCTATCATTTTAATCCGGTCGTTCCTTGGATGGGGATGTGTTCTTCTGTGTTTCGAAAAGCACGTTAAATTGTTAGTACCGGCTGTTATCCACACATCGTTGACAGTCGTTCCTGGTAGTTAGACGCGAGAAAGTCCGAGGGAAGCTATCTCCGGCTAGACTGGAAGCCGACCCCAACATAGTTGGGAAAAATTAGGCTGATGATATACTAGGCTGATGAGGTAGTAGTAAAAATTGTTTGTGTGTGTAGTATTAGAAACATGTCCGTGATACTCAACTATATTATATTTATGACAATCATAAATGTGTATCATATCGATTTTCCTTGTTATAAAAACATACTATTGGACTGATGACCTCTGATAACCTTTACCAATATATGTAATACATAGGTGTCTTATATTTAGGTACCTATATAACTGGTATCGGATTAAGAGATTAGCACAACTAGCATGCTTGGGGCTTCTGATCAAACAGGGTGTTCTCGTAAAACAATTGTCATTGGATCTATATTTTATATTGTTTATTTTGTACATTTTATTCGAAAGAGGATAAAGTCATTATACGATCTTTGCAATCACTTTTCGAGGCTCTGCCTACTTCAGCTTCGATTAGTGTCATAAAATATAAATTAAAATTTGCTTAACCAAAAAAGGGGCGAAATATTAAAACTGGACAAATTTTTAAACCTACTTATAAATTGGAACAAATAATGCGTAGGTAGTAAGTTAGTGTTATTTGAAAAATACATTAGTGTCGGTAGGGAAACAATGATTGATCTGTTTGTAAAATAGAGGCATTCCCAGGTGTAAAGGGGTAGGAAATCACAGGGTGTGACAATATTGATCGATACTTTAAAGATTGCTAGAAAGAACCGTGCCCTCCTAGGTAAAAGATGCTTCAAAAATCGTTAGCTACGATAGAAAAACGCTTGGGTGTATGAAAATGGCAGGTCAGCGTCACGTGAGTTGTCGAAATGAAATGTAATTTTCATACGTTTGAGCCTTATTGATGGTGTCGATAGTAAAAATGTCGGTTAGCTGAAAAGGCTGATCCGATCACGAAAGATCTTTTCCAAAGTATTTGATTGGATATAAACACATATTTGGAAGAGTTATATTTGTTAGGAAGGGTAGATTTAGATAATGTTTTGGAGAATAATGAAAAAACTACTGTTTTACTGAGAAGTCGAAAGGAAAGACAACTATGAAAAGATGTTCTAGTGCTTTGGTATCTCCGTGATATTTTCTATTAAATATTTAATAGAGCTCAAAATTAGCAAGTGTAGTCATGTAGTAGGTAATATCTCCGTATCCCAATAGCACGGAAAGTAAATGGTATTGATAGTCATACATTGTGTTTTGTCCGCCGTTATCTCATTAAAACTCTGACGATGAAGATCGATTGTCACATCACACACTGTGGAATATTTCGTTACCCGTTAACAGTGCTTTTTCGAGGGTATACAGAAGTTGAAAGATATGGTGTTCAGCTGAATCCAGTCAGATAAGCATACGAGATCTAAACTCCTTGTGAAAAATGGAAAGGTAGAAGAAATATCGAAGAACATGTGAACCATTCCAATTAATTGTGCCCCTTCCTTGAATCCTTTTAAAACCCTTCGCGACACAAAGGTAAAATGCCTTAGTGTGGGAGTTGTTATAAAAAAATAAAGCCATAAATGTGTAAACCAGTCAAATACTACAGATTTTTTCAGAAGTTCTCTAGAATAATTTATCTGTTTTGAAACTCTGAACCTCAGAAATATGTTCTCGTTGGATAAGATTCTCAAGGTTGCAAGAATCTCAAACATCTACTCAAAGGAAAAATGTGGCTTTGAGTGAAGTAAGCCTTTATGCAGGCACAAATAGATTAATTCTTTATATTAAATTTAAATGTAATAATATTCTGACGTGGAAATATTTTTAAACAAGTACTTCACTTGTAGGTAAGCAATATCGCTGGGTTTAAGCCTCTTTTTCTATGTAGCCTAAGAGACCTTTCATAAAAAAGCAATTCTATATCCACTGTATAACATAATAGGACACAAAATCAAAAATCATGAAAATCCTCTTATTTTAATTTCATGTAAAGGTCTTTTCTATGTGACAGTCACAATAACTTCTAGAATTAACGGTCCCGACCTTTGACATTTTCGTTATGACGACGGTATTCAATAAGCCTACGTGTTTTGTTGGTACTTACATTCAAAGTAAACAGATTTATTGAGATTGGGTTAAAATATAGAATTTAAGAGAAATTTAAAACACAAGAAAATCCTTATCAATTCTGGTAGTGGAATTAAAAAAAATCCTTCAACTGGTGTAGCAATCAAAACAATGATTTACATTGTACGATTACAGAACGTTTACAGAACTCATTACGAATAAAATGAAATAGACTTTGTTTTTATACCTGTGCCAGGAGGAGAGTCAAAAATACAAAGCATTAATAATCTAGATTACCTATCACTGTATTATCGTAATATTAACGTGTACCAATAATTTTATTATAAGCATGTGTTATGTTTAAAATTCAGTCGTCAATTCATAAAAAAACGTATTTATAAATCAAATAAAATCAGTATTAAAATGTAAAGATTTTGACATAACTTCTCTTTTCGTCATCACATACATTTTTAACATTTTAATTTTCCACCCACGGAAAGGAAAACCAAACAACATTTAAAAATACAACCATCATATCTCATACATACACAAATTCAATAATGTTTACATCGACTAACGTCCGATGTATTATTCCGAATCAAATTAGGTTTATTTATCTGTTCTGACAGCCAATTACGGGAAAATTCCTCGGAAAAACATAAAGAAACGCGTAACGCACTTGTCCGATGTGGCGAAATAATCGTCTATCGGGTGAAAATACACGCAATATTTAGTACGAGACCGCCATACCGATCTGCACTGTAAAACGCTTATAAACACTATTTTTGTATCGTTATTTTGTAAACGTAATCGATTACGAACTGTACACAGATAAAACACTAATCGATTCACTCGATTTTACATTTACCATTCGATATTCGAACACGGGCGTTCTTTTTTTGTATTATATTATTTTTCGGATGGCGAAATAAAAAAGCGCGGGGTTGTATTTCGGAGCGCGTAACGACGCCCACCGACGACAGTGGCGCCGCGCGCGGCACTGGCTAGAAATCAACTGGCTTCGGGCAACAGGAACGTTCCATTTCACCAGCAAACTTACGAGAACACACGGCATCTACCTTATGGTTACGGCGATAAGGGCTAATTTTGATTGTTTCGACGGCAAATATTAATGTTATGTGTATCTATATAGGCATCAGGATGTCCCTTTTGTTCAAAGCGTTCTTGTTCCGCTCATTTGAGTGGATTCCGTTTCATTTGGGCAGTATAATAATCGTTACATTAATATCTGTCTAATATTGTCTCGACGCGTTTGTCCAATGTTTGTAAAATAATTATGTTATTTACAGATGATCGGTTTCTCTAGTTTGTTTAGAAATAACGCCCTAAATATAGGTACTTCAGTATTTATAAATAAGTGCTTAAAATTACTATGCTTTGAACATTGAAAATTGGTATCTCTACTTTGGATATGATAATACATTTTTGTCACTGTCGACGTAAGTACTTAAGAAGTATCCTTACACTTTATAGGTATGTGCCATTCTTGGCCAATAAATCGATATTCCGTTAGAATCCTTTAATACTATCGAATAAAAACTGCTCTACAATATTTAATGAAAATACATCCATGCATTATCAATTAATTTTAATAAACTATATATTAACAAGGTGTTCATTGCTTAATTTTCCCCTTCATTATATTATAAAGCTACCTGAAAACGGTCATTAACAACTAAACAATATGTCACCTCGAGAATTAGTTTAACCTCAACATGCGTTGGACTTTCCCACGTTAAACTAACCAAATATCTAACTTTGTGACCCTTGCCTACATATGTAATACTAGCTGTTGCCCGCGACTTCGTCCCCGTAGGTAGAAGATATAACTTATGATCTATACCTGCCCTATTTTTTTCACATTTTTCATTGTATCTTCGCTCCTATTAGTCGCAGTGTGATGGTTTATAGCCTAAAGCCTTCCTCGATGAATGGTCTATTCAACACAATTTTTTTTTTTCAATTTGGACCAGTTGTTCCTGAGATTAGCGCATTCAAACAAACAAACAAACTCTTTAGCTTTATATATTAGTATAGATTAATCTTTACTATCTAAACTTTTAAGTTACAAACTGAACCAATGTAGTTATTATATAGCAGATAGTTAAGTCATTTGCGAATCTTTAATTTGTGTGACAGTGACACACAAATGTAAACTGTGTTAGTACACAACTGTGTATTTACAAGGGATACCCACACATGACCCACCGAGCAAATATGAGTTGAATTGACTATTATAGATAAATAAAAAATAAAAAAACAGTTTTCAATTCGACGTCTTTGGAGAAGGAAACTATTGAAAGATCAACTCTGATTTGAAACGGGATGAGAACAGACGCAAAAGAAAAATAAGAATGACTGTTACGTTTTTAAATTGATCACGAAAGTTTAGTCTTTTCATATGCAAGTATAGAGTAATTTAAGCATATAATAGTAGATTAATTTTGTAGCCAAATAGTGTAGTAATGACGACCATTGACGTGCTGCAGAGGAAAACACATGGAAAACCATCAGTAAACATTTTATCTGTCTAGCTATCACGGTTCATGAGATACAACCTTATGACACGGGATGACAGACAATAGGTAAAGCCTATTTAAAATCAATGGTTAATAAGTGCCTGTTAATAGTTTATCGCTACCTTAAAAAGTCACTCAGGCTTGTAACAAGCATTCTTGCTTGCACGCAAATGCTTGTCCTTAGATATCCGTAAAATCAATACGAGATATCAGTAAGAACCTACCGTTAATTAGCATCAAAAGTTTGACAAGCAGCTGACACCAACTAAATATGAATAAACAGTATGCTTATGCTAACCCATCCACTAACGAATAACTAGCACCTGACACCAACTTAACATAGCAATAAATAGCGTAAAAAGTAAATACTCAAGTCAACCCATGAAAAAAAACTACACTCGTGAACCGATCTCCAAATCTCCGGTCCGCCACAACATCCCAAATATGTTATTCATATCCCAAGTCAACCCCGCCGTCTTTAGGTACAGGAGACCGTTTATTAAGTTTATAAATAACTTCGACCTACTTCAACCCACCTGTCATATCGTATTATTAATTTATCGATGTCTGAACAAGTATTAATTGTAAAATGTTCATTGTGTTTACTCTACTTGATATTAATGCGTTTGGAAACTGACGTGTCAATGTGGTCTTTAATGTAAATAGTTTGCTAGTTATTTATGCAATGTAGCTGGTATGTAAGTGTTGGTAATAGTTTAGTTTATATTTTTGTGATGTGGAAATTGAAATAATAATAAGAATTACAAGATTTATTACAATTACAAAAGACCTGCCCCCAAGTCCTCAAGTAAAATTATAACAGGTGTGGGAGAGAGATGCCGCTCTACTCCACGTATAGCGCTGTCACGTTTCCACAACTGGAATATTTCTGGAAGACGTGGTGGAAGATTCTCAGGCCTCTACCTATATAAAGAAGGTAGGTAAAAAATAAGGAAAATATTCCTATTTTCCTGCAGAGAAAAGTTACTTTTTAGAAGTCAGCAAGGAATACTAATAATTATAATAATTAGTCAATATCTTTCCTTCATAAGTTTAATTCCGTTTCATTTCCAATTATTTGAGGTTTCTCAATAAAGCTCTACTAATCTACCTAAATTTGTTAAACATTTTCACACTAATCTTATCACCACAAAAACTGTTTTAAACAAGTGACCGTCCTTGTATTTTGAGTTACGTGTTGAATTTTTAATTAAATCATTAAAAGTGAGTGGACCCCCATTAATAAAACATTTGCTAATTAATTCAATCCTCTAGGACAGGAGATTGTGTGTCTTAAATTTATGTAGGCAGTTGTTTTAATAATTAAGTCGGGCAGAGCAAGGGGTCTTTGTAGTTTTAAATACCTTTTAGTTAACTTATAAGCTCATGTCCAATACTGTTCTTGATATAGGTGCTTGATATTAAGAAACGACGATGAAAGTGATGAACCAACATAAAGAACCAGTCATGTTTTTAGTAACATTGTGTATTCTATAAGTTGAGAAAATATTCGGTATAGTCAAAAAAATGATATTCATTTCAAGAAGGGACAATATACCTGCGTCATAAATTGTCGATTAAATAATATATTTTTACGATCTAGGAACTAAAAAATCGCTTACGCGCTCGGGCAGTAAGTATTACAAATATAATTTATAAGCATAAAAATATAAATACAGATACTGACGAAATATATATCGTACTAAAAGAGCTCCCTAATAAATTAGCAACTAAGTATTTCTGCAAAAAAAAACCACCTATCAAATCCGACCACCTCAATAAAAACAAAATTAACACATAATAAAATTACAAAGTGTCCCTAACATGATAATTTATTGTCTCGAACCTAACCCGTTCCGTTATCTCCTCTCGAGGACGTTAACGTCGAAAAGTTTTGACAGATACAAATCATCGATGTAATTAATAATATCTCGGAATAAACTTGGGGTGGTTCATCGTGAGGCGAGAATTTTGCGAGGGTTAGGTGAGTTAAGACAATGGTAAGTTTTTACGTTAAAATTGTCATTTTCCTTTGTTTTTGACCATTTACCTGTCTCAAGCAACTGTTGCATGCGCGTGAAATATTGAGTTACTTATTTGAAATATTTTTATTCTCTCTCTTTTTCCTCTACAGTAGAGCAATCTAAGGGTTATAAGCCACAACCACTATTAGGGGTAGCTTGATCAAGGGAGTATTCACACCCCACCGTTAGGGTGAACCATTACTGCTTTTAAGGAGTAATAGTTCTAAAATTCTTTGTACTTTCGACAATTTTGCAGTGAAGATGATAAATCGTGATTGTCGCATAGACAGCAACGAAACGCCCAGAACTCAATGAAATCTAATGCAAATGACTCAAGCACAAAGCAATTATGATACAAAATATTTTGATATTATTCCTCCACTGAAACTTAGTTGAACACGAATGCTCTGTAGCTTAGGTAGTAAGGCATTCCTGGTGGATTGATCCTATAATGTTATAAATGGGTGTCAGAGAAGTCATGCAATCAAATAGTAAAAAACAATTTGATTGCAAGAAAGAATTATTATTAGCTGAGAAAACCTAACTCCAAAAGCCACGAAGTCCCTTAAAAAAAATATTTTCATCGACTTATGAAAAATTGACGTATTTCGATTCTTGAGGCAATTCTTTTTTTTTTCAATGTCGACTGTCTTCCTCTAAAGCAATATAAATACAGCACACATCTGCTTAAACACGCTGTTTAAAGCTGAATCTTCATCAAGGAAAAAGAAAAACTTCAATACACATAATTCTTGATTGCTGCAAAAATGTGGAATAAACGTAGCTATAAAAATTGTGATTTCAAAGAGATGCTATGAATCTTTTTAAATATAATTTAGGCGCCAGTGAGTATAAAAATAACGTTAACGCAAATACATACAATTACGCGAGACCGTTGTGGATTTTCAACGCTTTTTATGACACTAAAAATTATAAGATCTTTTTGGGTTGAACAAACATCCGTATTGATTATAATTGTGGTGATAATTGCAGCATCCACTTAGATGGAACAATTTTTGTCCTTTTTAACCGACTTCAAAAGAGGGAGGTTCTGAATTCGTCTGATGTTCTTGTTACGTGATATTTCCGGTTATTACTGGATATTTGATGCAGAATTTTATTTATGTCTGTATAATTACTTATTTTGTACGTTTGTGCATTTTTTTATTACTTTGAAGTCCATTTTTGCTTTATTATGTTTCCAAATACTCATAATAAAAAGATCTTCATTTTGTAGTGCCTCCTGCCAAATAGTATAATACCAGCCTATAGACAGTACACTGATGGGCATATAACCGCAAGAGCTAGACGACATTCAAGAAGTAATTAAGGCAGTTTCTGATGTCAATCTTAAAATATGTTTTTTTGTACTCATATAAATACGATAAATAGAAAGTCAGTAGCAAACAAACAGTGTATAATCAAATGTAAAACAGATGCGATAGCAAACAAAAATCGATACGCAATTGTTTTTCCATAGCTCTGTCATAGTTACAGATTACGTAACACAACTACCCAACAATACTACTTCATTTCTAACCACAAAACAATGGACAATCGTCATTAAGCATTTCCACTTCAGACAATCAATCCCTTTGTTGCCTTTCATTCATTCTCCCTTTGACAAAAAACTACTGAAGTCATCTCTGAACAACAAAAGAAAATCGACATTTCTTTTCGCAGAATTATCTGAAATATATAACAGAAATACGTCTACGAACCGATGTTTTGTGGCGAAAACTTCCCAAACAATGTACGTAGGTGTCAAATGCTATAACAATCTACACGAACGAACTCTGAAAATAGACGAACATTGAATGGAAACACACTTTGCATTAAGAGTAATCAGATAACGGACATTTGACGGATATTGATGCAAACTCCCACGATTGCACGTAAACACGTTCGAGTGGGTTGACTAACGACCCTTTAGTTCATCTCGGCTTATAAGAGTGAGGATGTTTCTTTCAAACCAAGAATACACGTGGAAATGGAACACCCTTTTGTTAGGAAGAGAGGTAATCAGTCTTTTCTTTATTATTGAAGTTTTGAAAAACAAAAGATGTGCGTTTGATATGAGCTTTTTATGGGAATTCCTCAGGGGATGATCTTGGGGCCCATATGTTTTAAATGAACATTAAGTAAACCTGAAAAGATCAGTTATAAATTTAATGAAGTTTCCTTTGGCTGAATGGAAATTTTCCGCACTTTACGGAAATAAAGGAGCAGATATTTTCCATCTATTGACCCTACACTATATTATTTCGATATTAAATGATGTAACGGTTTACTCACGCGTATTTATGGGGGTAGCCCGACTAGTTTCGGACCCAACCGAAGTCCTTAATCATGAGCAGACGCAGCGGGATCGCGAGTCAATCGGGCTACCCCGATGAATACGCGTGAGTAAAGCGTTACATCATTTAATAATGAATCAGTCTCACGAAAGTTATTATAAAAATATTATTTCGAGTTGTATTTTAACGCAATTCAAAATTTTCCTATTTTCATTTCTCTTGGTCGATTAAAAGTAAACGAATAATGCTACAATAACAGGAGTGACACCGGTACTTTACGGGAGGACAGTGTTTTAAAAGCTGCGAAACTGTCATTTTCAGACCAATGGCTTGTCATAAGAGGGATAGCACTTTTTCTTTAAAAGAAGATTGTTTTTTCGCCGTCTTTCCCTCAAATGCTCCCCGGTTTACGTCTAGTTATAAAAATATTCTTCTGTATTGATTTCTGAGGGTCACTATTTTTGAAGTGAAAACTTCTTTAGCGGCGTTGTAAACTTTTTTATAATGAGTATAAACTGTAAAACTCGCGTCAGAACACGTGACCTGATCAAAAATTCGTAACACGAAAACTTCTTTAGCACAATAGGTACTGCATCGAAAGCGAAATAAATAAGTATTGTATTCTAACACACAAATGATAGTAATTTAATAGTGATAATTAAAACAATTCGTGTAAAAATATTCCCTAACCATTCCAGAATATCAAAAACGGACAACGTTAATATTCAAGTTTTCACTTCTGCTGGCACACCCGTAGCTTTTTATTTATTATAATTTCTAATCTTTATTCTTCAGAATCTCATTCTAATCTCTTTTTATAGTCTAGCCATGTTAGTCAAGTCGAGTCGAGTTTAATCCATATTTTAATTGACCCATGGGGTTACAGTTATTTTTCACCATCCACAAACAAATCAGCGGACAGCATGACGAGGTATCGTTAAACTTTCGGTTATACTTAACTGAGCGCGTTCATGACCCAAAAATGTTGGCAGTCAGTCAAACGGCCGTTGTATAAACACAGCGTTGATATCAAACTTTTGTTTTCAAAGAACGATGGAATAATGGATTGGATGAAGGTCTGTGATGGAAGGAGATTTAAGACTACTTATAAGTCAATGTAAAAGAAAAAGGAGTGTAGTGACGAAGGAGACAAAATTTTCCAAATATTTAATTTTTTGAGAATCCGGAAATGCAATAAACAAAATATTTACAAAAGTTTTTTTTTCTGAAGTTATTATAATTTAACATGCTCTATCAATCTATTTCTCTACATAAATATATGTATTTAGAAAAAAAAAAATTCAGGACTAAAAACTGCATGGAATAAAATACAAATAACTATCAGACTGTGTATCCATCAACCAGTAACCAATTATCATTAAAAGATGCAAAGGTCAGGAGTCGAACTAGTCGGGCAATCCCGATACATACGCGGTACTTAACTGTGGCATAGAGTATCGAATACAATACGAAATATTAATCTGCACTGAATATAGGATTTCGCCACAAGGTTGTCATAATAAAATTTCTTCAAAATTTCTACTATTATATCATTATAAGGCAAGACACTGATGTTAGACATAACGTGAGACCTATTTCTGTTTCTTAGTTAGTACCCACAACTGTTTCCTTACGAACGAAACAAGACATCGTTAAACAATATTACAGTAAATTATTGAGGCGATATAAAATATTTTAGGGCCACCATTCGGGTTTATGGCGTGGCCAACTGACCATTACAATGAGATCATATTGGTATACATAATTATTCGGTCATCGTGATGATATTTAGTCATCGGGACAACTAATAATAGTTTATAGAGATGGAAGGTTTTGTTTACAAGCATAACATTTAACAAAAACAGGACATTGGAAATTTACAGCAGATATTTGTCTATCAGTAGGACAATATAGGTTACAAAGACTAGTAATAGGCTCTACCAGGAAACTCAAAATCGGGTTTGTTACCCAGAACTTACGGTTACATAAAACACGTACATAGGTACATAAAACTATACATAAATATATGAAGGGGAACTTTGAAATAAACTCATTATTCATTTGAGGATTAATCAAAAAAAAAAAACGTTCTGGAATAAGATCTCCATCTACACCAAAGCAACTTTTAACAGTAACATCCAAAATCAAGTTAAGCAAAATATTACATATATAAACTAAAATAGAAGAAAACGAATGAATCATATTCATCACAATAGTGTAGAGTCTGCCTAAAATATTTTTCCCGCGTTAAAGCTTATTGTAGTTGCGTAATATTGGGCAGAATACCTTGGCAATGGCATTCGACTGAAATAGATAGTGCATACTCAGCCGGCACTGTTTAGTTTACCATTTTGGCGGGAATATTTATAGGAAATATTTTGAATTTAATGTCATGTGTCTGTTGATATAATTTTGAAGTATCAAATGTGACGTCACAATTTTATGTTCCAGTGGTCAGTTTTTTTTGTAGTGGTGTTTAGAAGTATTTTTTTACTATGTAGATTTATTATTAGTTTTTATATTCTGCTGCACCTTTTTAATTTATACAATACAGAAATCGATTTATTATAAACCTCCAACTTACATAATTAAATATACATTACAGTCCACGTCAAAATAAAAATAATAACAAATATTCAACCAAACATATTACGAACCCACTTCACGAATTGAAACTAAACGTACTCCACTCAAACTATTTATAAATAGATATTAAAAAAAACCGTAGCCACACCATTCTATTTCTGGTACCGGGATATATATTTACGTAATTCTAAAGACAACATATGGCCGTCAGCTGATTTTGACAATTTGGTGACACATAAACCAATCCGGTGGTCGTTAGATGGAAACTGGTATTTTAATATGACAGAGATATAATATAATATGATTAGAAGTGCTTGTATAGTCTCGTAGTATTAAAAAAAATGGAACATAAGGACATAGGAAAAAAAGACGTAAAATAAAAAGGTGACAACTGATAATGTTGAATAAGGCTAGACAATTTTTGTTACATGAAATATAACATGAAATTGCTCATAAAACCAATCTCTATTATGTAATTCGTAGTAACCGCTGCGAAGATTATTAAATTTGCAATGAAATACAATTATAATAATATAAATATTTCACAACTTTCGCACAACGCCATCTAGTCTCAAACTAAGGAAAATATCGTATTATTAGAACTAGACAACTGATAAACATACTTACGAAACATTTTGTAATATACATATTCCTAATTCAAGCTTCAGAAGTTCAGTACCTAGGCCTTTTTTCCAGATGAAAAATCATTGTTTTCACACTATATATTTTTAAATGTCTACACAAAAACAAAACAAAAAAACAAATCTTGCAAAATAAATTTAATAAAAAACCGTGACCTAATTACCACTTAAATAAAAATATGAACTGACCCTATCGTTGACATTTAAATAAATATGACATTTAACGATGACAGTTCTCGATCTCATAATCGATTTAAAGTTGCACTGAATCGATTTTTTACTCGAATTGTGTGCACTGGATACGTAAAAGTGGTCTTAATTAGCTTTAAATTCAACGTTCTGATGTTTATTCCGTACATTGTTGTACAAAAAAGCCAATGTATCCTACTACTATTATAAAGGCGAAAGTTTGTAAGTATGGATGTATGGATGTTTGTTACTCTTTCACGTAAAAACTACTGAATAGATTTGAATGAAACTTTACCACAATATAGCGTATACATCAGAATAACACATAGGCTACAATTTTTGAGGTTTCTAATGTGAGGTCGTAAAAAAACACATTTTTTGCGCTTACATTGCAAACGCTGACTGAATCCTACAAGATAGATCAAAACAATGTACTACGGTATTGTACAACTTCGGAATGGGTGAATTGATTTTATAATATAATAATTTATATAATATGCGGACAACATCACATACATTGTTCTGAACCCAAAGTAAGTTGCTAAAGCACTTGTGTTATGGAATTCAGATACAACGAAGGTACCACAAACACCCAGACCCGAGACAATGTAGAAAATGTGAATTTTTACATGACCCGACCGGGGATCGAACCCGGGACCTCAGAGCTAGCGACACCTTGAAACCGGTGCTCACGCCACTCGACCTCGGAGGTCGTCTCTTAAAGGATAATATACTAGACTAGAAGGAACGAACTTGAAGTCCACGCGAACGAAGTCGCGGGCAAAAGCTAGTTATATATAAAAGGTTTTTACGGTGCTTTGTGCTGAGTTTCAGCATATAAAACTCTATTGGTTATTGAATACATTTAAAAGTATCATATTATAGTCAATTCCCGCCAAGCATTTTGACTGAGAATATTAAGAAGTCGGGGTCTGCCGATTAAGGGTGCGTAAAGTCAGGTATTTGTCTCCACATAAGATCTAATAACTTTTTACAGTGGGAAATATATAGCATCGGTATAAACATTATATGAAATATCATGCAGCTACAAGAACATAAATAGACTTATATAAAAGAGATTTGCTATTTATTCAGTCGAAAACAATAACTCGAAAACAGGCAAACCACGGCTATAAACCTGTATAACTATAACATAATTATACGTCATTAAAACGTAGTCAAGACAACGTGTTAAATACGCTCTTGTTCAATAAATCATAAGCAATTAGTGTCAGAGAACGCAATCAAAATGACTCAATTGTAACCTAATTGATTTAAATAAGCTTTTTTATATAAATTGACAGGACATTAATTGGGCTACCAATTATTCTAGATAAGGCAGTGTTAAGTACTTCACACAGGATGTAGAATAAATACACGGTTATATTTTAATACAGCATCTTTGCATGTGAATATTTTTTGTCACCTGTGCTACTTAGATACCATTATAGATTATCACGCTATGTTTGTCACTGTCAAGTGGCATAAAGTGAGAATAGACATTTTATAATGTTACTAAGTAAAGTGTTTTGAATACGGCTCAATTGAATAGAATCGAATAAAATAGAATAAACGTTTATTGTTTCCAGTATTACAGCTAGTAGTAGTACACACAAAAGAATATAATACCGGAAGCAAAAGGTTCAAGCGTCAGCATTAAGTATCACTTAAATCACACCCTGTATGTAGAAAGTATTTTGTGACAACACAATTACACAAGGATTTGGTCGGCTGGTGTTTTTACAGCTATAAATCTGTCATAAGATTGTTAAATGGAGGTCACTTTATATTAAAAAGGGTCTACGCCATATTTGGTTTAAAAACTGAAAAGCTGGGTACAAAATGCAAGTAAGAGTTGATAATTAAATTATAATGATAAAATTGCTGTTTTTTTTCAATACCAAAACGTAAGGATGACTTTAAGCGGCCATTTGCAAAATTTTAAGATAAATATTTTACTAGAAAAACACTCTATTTTCAGAATGGGGATGGCGTGGTGGCACTTTACCACTTAATCCTCGTAAAGGAAGTAAGCCAGGCTGGTTGTATTTAGCCGGTAAGAGACGAACACTACTAACTTTGTCCACGGTAAAAAATAAAAAGAAAATTAATAAGTATTAGTGCATAATCTTGGTGGTTAATTCATCGCTCCTCCGTTAGCAAAATAATGTCAATAAAGCAAATGCTTGTCGGTGTGTGTTTGGTATGTTATGTTTGACGACCTCCGTGGTCGAGTGGCGTACGCACCGGTTTCAAGGTGTCGCTAGCTCTGAGGTCCCGGTTTCGATCCCCGGTCGGGTAAATGTAAAAATTAACATTTCTACATTGTCTCGGGTCTGGGTGTTTGTGGTTCCTTCGTTGTATCTGAACACTGAAACACAAGTGCTTTAGCAACTTACTTTGGGTTCAGAACAATGTATGTGATGTAGTCCGCATTTATTTATTTATTATTTATTAGATAATTTTTGCCCTTTGTTTGTGGAAAATTGTTTGCAAATAGTGTATTATTAGCGTCTTGATCACGGCAAATCGCTCTTCTTTTCCAGTAGGAGTTTAATTGTAGCCGGTAAGTCGACACCTCCTTTTTAACTGACTTCAAAAAGCCTTTCTCTGAAATCGGTTTTTTCTTACATTTTGAAGTTACCTCATCATTGGATTAACCGATTTTGCTGATGTTTTTTACATTTAACTTGAAATAGCTGTAATATGGTCCAATAAACATATCAGCAAGTTTTTCTTAGTAGTTTTTATTTGTCTAACTTTTATTCCTATGAGAAGATCCTCCTGTCCTTTCAAGATCACGAGTTATTATTGTACCTCTTCTTACACGTGATAGCAACAATTCTGCCGACCACAGACAATCCGGTGATGACACATCGCTAGTACTATAACCACTACAGCTAAGTCACGCGGACCGCGCCTAGCTACCACCCGCTGATTGGGGGCCTAAAATGGCGCTTGCTAGACAATTTAAAGCAAAAGATAATTGTTGTAAAATTTAATTCTGTTTTATAATTTCGCTGTTAGTTTTTACTTATTTAGGCTCTCAGTTTTAATGTTACCTTTAGGCTTCTAACTTAATATACTTTGAAACACTAGTGGTTTTCTATCTCTCTTCTCATGCTTTAATTTTCAATCAGTTAATACCTACCTACTGACTAGATTGCCAAAAACGTGTTTAATCTACGTTTTTAATTTTCATAGAATTAAACTTGAATTTCCTAAGGTGCAGAAACGTTACAGGTAACTAAAGAAGGACCAATTATACACTTTCATACTTATCATGTAATTAGCAGTCAAAAATCTCTGTTCAATAAACAGTCACCAAGTCCAACCATGCAGCATTTTAGCGGCCCAACATTAATCGAACAATGCCAAACAGAACCAAACCGCGGAGTTTATTAAATACCTAATTATTGTATTGTAATGTTTAAAATTAATGTATCAGCACTTATCATGTTTTGAGATAGCTATTGTTGGCTTAATAGCTGTGACTGAACTTAATTGCCGTTTGTTAATTTATTTTGGAGATAAATTCTTTGTTTGACTTCATTATGTTCTGTAAATACAATACAAAATTTGTAGAGGTTTATGTACGACTTTGCCCCCTGGTGTTGGTGATTGTAGCAAGAGAAATATAAGCTTACTTTATGTCAAGTTTTAATTCTTATAGTTTCAATATTAAATTGTTAAGCTGCGAAATTGTTTCTGTTCTGACCTCTTAGTCTTATGTGACCATATCCATAAAAATGAATTTTTAATAAAAGCGCCAGCTCATGATGAAGGGACTCTGGTTGCACCCGAAACTAGTCAGTACACGTGAGTAAACCATCATTAAATAAATAACTATGTTTTAAGAATCACTGCTGAAAATCAATGGTGTACCATAAAGAAAATTCTAATCTAATCTAATCTATGAATTTGCCTCTCAAAACTTCTTACAAAATGATCCATCGTTTACAAAGTCCGTTAAAAATTCATATAGCTTTGCAAAATAGTGGAAACTATAAATTTTCCATTTGCAATTATTGGTAACGGAGTGAGGAACATTTATTAAGGTTACGCAACGCAAACAATGTTTAAGAATTGTGTTATTCTCAAAGTGACCTGTTGCCAACGCAACTTACTTACATAAGGGGAAACTATTAATTACTAATTGAGATTTTTATTGTGCTTGTAGACTTTCATTTTGGTTTTGAGGGTTTTGTAGTCGAGTAAACATGGTATCCTAGTACTGAGGCACTGCTATCTATTCTGTCCATCGGTATCATCAATATGTATCTCATGAATTGTGATTGCTACACAGTAAAATTTTCAGATAGTTGTATGTCTGTATAGTACAAATACCTACTAAAAATCGTAATATAAGATTTCTTTATCTTTTTATTACGGAACCCTCAGTCACCCACTTTTGAATCTGTTTATAGGTAGAGAGGTGATTTTTGAAAGTAAGGAATTTAATTGAAGATCAAGTTGATTATAATTATCGACTAAAGTACTGAACTGTTAAACAATCGTATGTAAGTCAGTTTAAGTAATAGTTTCTAAGTAAATATAGGTCTTTTTTTTTTTAATGGGACTAGCCCGCCACACATGCCCGTCATTGCAACTCCTGTAAGCCAGGATCTACAATGAAACCAACGAAAACCACCGAAACACTTAAGTTCGGTGTGTCCCAGGGGGAACAATTAACTGCCTTGGAACCCGCAACGAAATTAATCAGAAATAGTAAAGAGGAGGAGTAGGAAAAAATGTTCCACTTCCCTCCATAGCAAGCGGGAGACAAAAGAAGAAATAGCTAGTTTTAGCAGAGAAAAGAGATTGACAACTGAGTTAGGCTCAGTTATCAGGCACCACGGATATAAATTTACAGTTTAATGGGTCCTATAATTTAGGAGCTGTTATTTTGATTCCAATAATAGGTATGGCAGAAACGTCTGAAAGCACGGAAATTTGCTCTGGTTGCAACAAGGTCCTCATAGTAGACAACACCGGATGTTGGCTGCAAACTATTTAATAAGATGTTACGTTCGTCTTGCCATAGACCACACTCCCACAGAATATGATGTGCAGTTTGCTCATATTCACTGTTTGCCGTTGAACACTGACATAATGGTGAAACGACAAGTTTAAATGAAAATAATTTGCTTTTAAAGTTACCATGACCTGTAAGGAACTGGGCTACACAATGATCAATCTCCATCCAAGTCCTCTCCAGCCGCTCATGAACGGACGGAAAAAATTGGTAGAGGTGACGGCCCTTAATAGACGTTTCCCATCTAACCTGCCATTCCACCATCAGTTCTTCGGAGACGTCTGTTAGCGGTTTAAATAATCTGTCGATCTTTCTACGGTCACGATAAAACAGGAAGTCGTTTTTCAAAAATTCTCTAGTGGAATAATACATAGCCGCGCGACGTTGTATTTCGAGATCAACCGGTAAAACACCTGCTAAGACGGGCAGGGCTTCAGTACTTACAGTCCGATAGGCCTTACACAAGAATATCAACGCCAACCGTTGGCTTTGAAGTAGTTTACGTCTTGCAGCGCCTATTGTGGCCCTATCGGCCCAAACCGGCGACCCGTAACAAATACATCCCAGGTATGTTGCTCCGTATATGGTCTTCAAGGTGTTGAATGAAAGTCCCCAAGTTGACGTGGAAATCCTTGTCAAGGCATAAAAGTTATTTTTTGCTTTATCTCCGATGGATTTTATGTGCTCAATAAATGTAAAGTTTCTTTCTAAAACAAGACCGAGATAACAAACGTTATTTCTTTTTTTAACTGTTATTCCGTTAAATTTAATACTAGGCGACGATTTTAGATTGCCTTTGAGAAGTAATTGAAACGTTTTGTGTGGTGCAAAAGTCAGACGGTTTCGTTTACCCCAATTAGATATTAAACTCAAACTTGTATCGGCTAAATTTTCGAGCCCGGCGCGAGTATTTGATTTAATGAGCAGAAGTCCGTCATCTGCGTAACCCGTAAGTGAGCAGCCGCGAGGTAAAGGAATCGCGAGAAAATCATCGAACCCTAAATTCCATAGGTAAGGACCTAACACCGACCCCTGAGGACATCCCAAGGTCAATGCCTTCGACACAGAATGATGACCAAGTTTAAGTTTGGCTGATCCATGTAAAAAGTAGGAGTAAATGAGTCGGTAGATGTTACCGCAGCAGCCGCGTGATTTTAATTTAAGCAGTATCATTGGCCACCATGCGTTGTCGAAGGCACCGGAGATATCTAGGAAAATACCCAAGACGTAGTTCTCGTCTGACAAATGCACCAGTCTCCTAACCGAGATTGCCGCGTCTACAGTTGATTTCCCTATTGTAAATCCGAATTGATTTTTGTGGAATCTTGGTCCGTCCGGCAGTAATCGTGGGACAATAAGGCGCTCCAGCAATTTACCCAATGATGGTAGCAGGGTAATGGGTCGATAAGATTTGGGGTCGTCTGGCGCCTTATCGCCACTTTTTGGAATAATTCTAATAAAGCCCTGACGCCATATACAAGGAAAAACGCCTTCAGCAATACATTTGTTGAATACCGTTAAGATACAATCTCCCGATACCTTGCATGCCTCCTTTATCATCCTGTTAGAGATTTTGTCTTCCCCAGAGGCTTTATTAAGAGACAGTGATCTAACAACAGCGACAAACTCGGCAGCAGATGGAAGGTCTGACATTGGAGTCGCAGGAACATCGGCAGCGAATGCTCTTATTTGCTGGTGATAGTCATCGTCGGTGTTTTGGTGGTCATCCGGCATAAGTGCGTTTAGAAGTGCCTCTGTGGTCTCCTCGATCCCAGCGGTGTGCATATTATTAATTTTGATGTTATGTATAAATGCCAGATTTAATGGTCTGTTGGCCTTGAACTCGTGGTATAAAGGAGACCACGGGCCCTCCTTGTCCAGTTTCTCGACTACTTTACGTAATAAGTTTCCCTTTGATTTTTCAATGGCAGCTCTATAACGCGACCGCGCGATTCGAAAGGAACTCAAAGCAGCAATAAACACGTCTCCCGTTATTTGACGTTTCTTAAGAACATTAAGTTTTTTACGCGACCTACGGTACAGTTTACGTTGTTCAGTGAGGTAGCCGCTCCACCAGTCACATCTGTGTATATTGGTCATAGATCCGCGACCAATGGCTACATCAGCACAGTAAGTGAAAGTAGCTGATAAAATCTCAGCACTCTCTTCAGCTGACAGGCCGTCACGGGTGAAGTCTCTGGCATGACATTCAAAACATGTTCGAAAGAAGTCCCAATCAGCATTCTTTGTTTTGTACCTATAGTCGCCCTTGACGTAATTACAATGAGAACCTCGCGCCACTCCTGACGCAAATTCGTACACAATCAGGCGATGGTCACTACAGGACGCATCTGGAAGGACACGCCATTTGTCTAAGCGGACGTTTGCACTTGAAAGTGTGACGTCAATAGAAGATTCGCCCATTTGGCTGCAAAAAGTAGGTGGTGCATCAGGGGTGTTGTGAATTGATAAATTCATTTCAGCGATGAAATCCTCGACGGCACATCGTCGATCAGTATCGGTAGCCCTAACTTTGCCATACCATAACGATGATGACGCATTAACGTCTGCGCCTATAATAATCTTACAGCCGGCAAGCGACCGCAAGACATGGCGAAGATGGTGTATGTGAGGAGCAACAGGGTCAGAGTATTGAAAATAACAGCTCACAACGTAGATTTTAAAAGATGCAGTTGAGACCTCCGCTACGGCACAGTGTGACGTCATTAGATTTTGCATCGAAGTCACCGTGAGGTTACTTGTACGCGAAACGTAGATTCCGGCTCGTGCCTTGCTATCCAGTTGCACGACTTTATTACGCAAACTAGCATTTTGGTATTGTTCTTGTATTAAGACAACATTTAGTTTATGGTCTAGTATAAGTTGTTCTAGTTCCGACGTCGCAACCCTATCGTTATGGAGATTCAACTGCCCTATTATAAGACTATCCATTTCTTTATTAATAATTGGTGCTTAGAACCAGCTGTTCAAGTTTGATCTTATAAGTCGGACAATCCTGAGACCCGGTACGATGGTCACACGGTTTCTTGTAACGTTTGCACGCTACGCAAACAGGTTTAAACTCAGGCTTATCCTTCTCAAGGCAGTCCGTCGTCTCATGCGCTCCAGCACAGTTGGCGCAGGTGGGAGTTTTATGTGTGCAATACTTCCTGACGTGCCCGTATTCTTGACATTGATTGCAACGCACCAATTCTAAATCGTCTACAAAACGACAAGGAGCCCAGTCTATAAACAATTTCTCCTTGGTGGCTACAAGATGTTGACGTATCGCGGAATCAATTTCTATGCCTATCCATTTACGGCCGTGATTAACCATACGCCGACGAATTACGCGAGTATTTTTAATAAAATCGTCTTCGGTTACCTTTAGTTCGTCCTTAATGTTTTGACGGTACAAAGCTGTCAAAAAAGTTTTGTCCTCCATAGAGGCGGGGACATCCTTGACTAATATACGCGGTTGACGGCCCTTTGGCTTTTCCAACCGTAAGCCAGCGGACTTAATCGCCTCGACTGATTTAAGTTTTTTAATTTGACTTTCATTCGCGACGCGTAGTATAACGCCCGATTTTTTAACTTTCTTAACACCGACTATTTGAAAACCGTCGTCACTCGGTTTGATCGCGGTCATAAGCGCCTGCTTTGTAGCTGATGACGTCACGTAATCTGCACTACGCTCCTCCGTCGGGTACGCAACTACACAAGGCAGCGGAGCGCGCGACTGCACCGGTGGGACGGCTTGCGGCAAGCGAAGTTTAAGTTTGTCGGCGTATGACTCCGTTTGTTTAACGCGGGACTCAGAAGCCGGATTGGTTTTAAGAAGATCTAATTCGCGTTGCGTATTAACTAATTTTGTCTCATTGCAGGACGATTTAATGGCTAACAAGGAAACTATAGCCGTTATGCGCTGAGTCATGTCCATAATGGCCGACTTATTCGCGATATTTATGCGCGAGCCCTGATCGTTTACGAGGTCATTGATTTTGGACAGATAGGTTGACGCTTCGGATACGAGATCGCAGTAGTTGGCGTTGGAGGTGTCTAAACTCGACTCATGGTCCTCATGAGATTCCGACCGTTGTACACGTTTGGACATATCGGGTGAAACGCTCGATGGTGATATTTCACAGAATAGTCTTTTAGACGTCACGGAAGGTGGTGACCTTGAGGTCATATGGCTTCTACCAAAAGCATTCCCGCCGCGATCCGGCGGGTCATCGTTTAAATATACCGACATTACTTACACTTGATAAAGAAAGCGAGTTAATTACAGATGATAGTACAAAAATAAAGTATTAATAAGATCGTTAACGAGTATTAACACCGGCCGCAGAAATATATTACGCTACCCTCAACTAAAGAAATAAAATGAAATGACTTACCGGATGATTATGTCGAATAATTAAGCACAAATTTAAATTTAAATCACAATGTATTACAAACCGTACACGAGGAACACTATACCACACAACTGGGAACAATTCACGAGCCGGGATTCGAACACAGAACACCGTAAACGTAATTTAACCGAGCAGCGCATTAGACCCCCACTGCACCGTACCGACGCGCGGAGGGAAGTGAATATAGTAGACCAGTAAATATAGGTCTACTGACACTGACATTAAGTACTGATATTAGTATAATATTTATTTGGATAAAAAATCTTAAACAACATATTTTCTTACATTAATTTCCCAGAAAACCATTTAAGTTTTTTGACCGTAAGTGGGTGAGTCACATAATTTGTAATTTTTATTTTTCCAACATTTCCTCATCCTACAACTCCCATTCGAGTACCTTAAAACATCTTACAACACGTCCCTTTAGTAATAATAGGGATTTTTGCAGGGTCCTTCTTATAGTTTTTTGTATAATAATGGATACGTATTTTTTAATTTGTCCCGCAAACATAAATTGACCAAATAACAGTGAATGAAACCTACGCGTGACGTCACGATTGAGTATAAATTTTACTCTATCGTTACGTCACAAGCCCCCTCTCGTAAACTTTAAAGCAGTTAATCTTTGTCAATTCTAGTTTTTCTGAAAAAGGAAAAAATACGTGTCTCATTCTTTTCAATTATCTAACTGAGGGACTAATTAAATTTTTTCTTATATTTTATATTCTTTTATACCCAGTCATCATTCCTATTCTAGCATCAAATCAATTGATATTCTAATCGTATCCAACCAGCATACGTAATCCTATCTGTCCCGTGACGTAAGCACGTTATGACGTAGATCGAATGCCGATAGTTTGACGACAGTCCTTTGTCTGCTATAATAGGCTTAATACTGTAATAGTAGAAAATAGGACTTTAGAATAGATGTTGTCTAGAATTTCGTCTTTGGTGATAGAGGTTTAGGTAAAGAATGCTTTAAATCGGATTAAGTTTCAGAGTGCACGCTGTTTTTGTAACATATTTAAGAACGGCTTTGCTCCTATTTGTAGTAACGTGTTGGTTTATATTCTATAACCTTCCTCAATAAATGGGCTTTATAATAGTGACATATTTTTTCAAATCGGACCTGTAGTTCGTGATTTGGGCGTTCAAACAGAAAACAAATTTGGGGTTTATGATATTAGTAAAGACAATGCCTGAATAAATATCGTGTATAGTGTTGTTGCATGTAAATGCATATGCTCGTGGCTAAGCTATAACCGCATAAGTGAAACGCTCACAGGTAAAGCTATGCTTGACGCGGTTGGTCCGTAAGTGGGTGACCATCTGAGTCATAGCGCGTTCCTCCGTGTTTCGGAAGGCACGTTAAATTGCGGGTCCCGGCTGTTATTCCTACATCTTTGACACAGTTCTTCTTTGTTACAGGTTGTCAGAAGCTTGAAAAGTCTGACAACCAGTCTAACCAAGGGGTATCGTGTTGCCCAGGTAACTGGGTTAAGGAGGTCAGATAGGCAGTCGCTCCTTGTAAAACAGTGGTACTCAGCTGAACCGGTTAGACTGGTAACCGACCCCAACATAGTTTAGAAAAGGCTAGGCGAATGAAAAATGTTGTTGCATGTAAATCTTTGTTCATTAAATAGTTTTGTTCTAGCTAATCTGGATATGGTCATATTTTCGAAAAATGGATTATTGATTTTTATTACGATAACGGCCTGATTTTGAAGTAATTCATTCTAAACAACTTGAGAGAGTTTTTGCACAAATGTATGACAATTTATTTAAGTAGAAGTAGGAATTATTCTGCATTAAAAAGCGTTTAAATAAGGCTTATAAACCATACTTATTCCTCGTTTAATTCCTAAATATCTTTTAGGCATCCTAAAAACTAAAAATATGTATGAATCATACAGGCAAATTATAATAACATTGTTTGCTACAAACATTTCGTTCTGCATATTATTATGTTTGGTCGCACAACAAAGATTAATTGTTTTCTAAATATAATCTTCTAAACTGAAGACATATTACTGTATGAAATATTCCTGAACAAAATATTTCAGCTTAAAGTCTGTGAAGCAAATTACTCTTGGACGTCTAAATGTTTTCTCTAGTTAAACTCGTATTTCTAACTAGGTGTTGCCCGCGACTTCGTCCCCGTAGAAGATATAAGTTATGATATAGGTGTACCTGCCCGGTTTTTTTCACATTTTCCATTGTATCTTAGCTCCTATTAGTCGCAGCATGATGGTTTATAGCCTAAAACCTTCCTCGATGAACGTTCTATTCAACACAAAAATAATTTTTCAATTTGGACCAGTAGTTCCTAAGATTAGCGCGTTCAAACAAACAAACAAACAAACTCTCCAGCTTTATATATTAGTATAGATATCAAGGTAAGAGAATAGATGTAAAGGTACATTTAACAGATAATTTAAACTTTTAATAGTTTGAAAATAGACTCCTTATAGTTAAAAATAGAGGTTTTTTTCTATGTTTTATTAAGACGTACAGTTTTGGATATTGTAAGAAAAATCCTAGTATTATAAACGCGAAACTTCGTTTAAAGCGCGTGATCAGGGACCTCTATAGTTAAGTTGTTAAACAGCGCGTTGCACCAGGAATGGCAAGTTGAAGTCCTGTCTGAGACTTTTGAATTTAAATTCATAAATATAGGGGCTTATTCTGGTTTCACATGATTAAGATAATTTTATGATTAAAGCTCATCTTCATCATACTAGCCTTTTCCAAACTATGTTTGAGTCGGCTTCCAGTCCAAGAGGATGCAGCTCGGTAACAGTGCTTTACAAGAAGCCTGTGTAATGCGCTATCCTAAAGGTTCTATATTGCAAAGCTGACCTTTACTTCCACGTGTCATGAGCACTGGCATGAGCATATTGTTGGGTATCATGTAGGTACGAAAGAAGTGCCGTAGGTAGGGCATTCCGCATAGAAAATATTTCATGTAATATCTGAGAGAAAACCAACTGTATGTATGTACGTATACTTCATGATAACGCAGTATGTTCCTTTATACGCATAAAAAAGAGAATATTCACAAAATAAAATATTAATTTAATTACATTTTATCGCCTTGATGTCTTGATAAAAATTCCAATGTTAATGGAATGAAAATATATTGGTAAGATTAAAAAACACTTTACATTTGTTTAGTATTTTTAAATTTACATTGCAATAAAAATAATGCTTTTAAAACGACCGCTTCATCAGGATGTATTTACCCCGTCTTACCCAAAGATAATTCAACCCATTTCAACCGCTTTTAGAAAAGCAAACATATTAAATCAGATCACACGACCACTCTAAATAGATCCATATAAACATTGGAATTTTCAAAATAAACTTAGCATGGACATAAAAACCGACATTCCGCGACAAAACCGCGCACAAAAGCTAGTGTATACTTTAGGGTGCATACAGACATGTGTGAAAAACAGGGTAATTCTGATAACACTGAAACTTGTACCTTAAGTTTAAGTATACAAAGGTCAATATTGTTCGATAATGTCATTACTTTTCTTTTCTGACCCTAAGATGAAAATTCCTTTCAAAAATAATTTTACTTAGAAGAACTGAGAGTTCACTTTCCAATACCTATCACAATAAAAAATAACCGCCGGGTGGTAGTTGACCAAGCCAAACCCATTCCTGTCGTGAGTTCGATCTCCGACAAGCACTGCAATGATCTACGAACCTTCTTCGAGACTGGGTATCTTTATGCTTATGACTCGAATGTTTGTGTAACACTCTGGGACACAGGGACACAAGATACTCTTGAAGTTTTTATAGAATAGGTAACTATCTTGAGAATGATTTATTTAAATGAGGCAACGCGACGGTTTACTCACGCGTAATGATCGGAATTGCCCGACTAGTTTTGGAGTCCTCAGCTGATGTTTCTTTAAAAAAAAATAGAATTTTTTAACCTCAGTTTTGTATTATGGTCTACACTGACCCTAAGAGTGTAGGTGAAATGTAGTGCGGTGATTCCGCACTTGGATGCATGCCAATGCGTGTTCCGTTCACATTGGCGAATAAAAACCGATTACGACTTACCAAGGGACATTAGAATCGTAATTTGAACTTTTCTTGATAAATGAAGTGTGAAAAATGTTTAATAATTATTTGGATTTGTCGTTTGAAGTAGATACAAAAAAATACTTCAATGAATTAGGCAAGTTAGTTAATTCGTGATGACAGGTTTTTACGAGTAATGGATTTCAATCGAAAATCTTTTCGTTTAAGATTCCGTAACCGAGGGAAAAACGCCACTAGTCTCTCCGTCACTAATTTGAGTCTCATGAATTAATACTGAGAAAGCGGTAAAATAATAAATACCCAAATGACAACCGTTCTAACCAAGGGGCTATCGTGTTTCCCAGGTAACTGGGTTGAGGAGGTCAGATAGGCAGTCGCTCCTTGTAAAACACTGGTACCTAGCTGAAACCGGTTAGCCAATGATGAAACGACCTCCAGGCAAGCAAAGCTGCCAGCAACAACTAGTAATAATGCTAGTAATTCATTCCTATGCTCTAGTGATGTTTGGCAAATCTACGTCTAGTACGAAAAAACTGTAAATATTTTCTGTTTATCATAGCAAAATGGAATTTTCATGTCCAGTACAGATTTAAATTGAGACTTTTTATGATACAAGTTTTTTAGAACATTACCCCAATGTAGGAATCTACTGTGTGGGTTGCGAACGGACATAAAATACTACCGACATTAGACTGTAAAGAAATGTGTGTAGAACTCACAAGAAACACTTTTCTTTTTTGTGAAATAACCTCCTTTCTCTTTAGAACCTTAAATATCATCATAATCTACTAGTTTTAATATTTCTATTAATATTCTTTTACCATTGAAGCAATGACAGGATTAATTCCCAACAATGTATTTCATTTGTTAAGAACCAATGATTTCCTTCTTAATATGTTTTTGTGAAGTGGATTAAGAAACAACGAGTTAAACCTTAAACCTAGTCCTAGATTTCTCAAAATCATAATAAAGTCTTGATTACCATCAAAATTGCACCCAAGGCTTAATTCAAAGAACAATTATATCAATCATCCATTCACCATGAACATTATATTACAAATTTATACCCATACAGGTTTCCAATTAATGACTCGAAAGTTGCCAGTGTAAAAAGACAAATTACCCCATAAATTACCCTATAAATTGTCGAGCGTCACTTAAGTGTTGCCAGTTTACCTTATCTGGGGTAAATTACACGATACTTTTTTACCGGTATTTTTCACAGCATTTATCATAAAGATGGATCTTGATATGGCCTTGTAAGGGTATGTTGAGACTACGTGATTTAAATAGGCGTATCATAAGAATAGGGTTTTTGCCTTTCGATAAAAGAAAAAAACGTTTTGTTATGGAGCTATCAGATTTATCGGCAAGAAGTATTTCGTATCCCTTTGTAGGATTTAAGGTTCCTAAGTGAGCAACAGATGAACTCTTTTACTAATATGCGTGCGAATGTCCTTTTCAATTACGTAAAACTTCTTAAAGAGCTAATATAAAACATGACGTCAATTATAAAATACACAAATTTCCGCAAAAATTCTTACTGGAGCATGCAATTTAGAGACAAATTTAACGCAATCAACAAAATACTTATCATTATATTATAAGAACTCATAAATAATAAACATCAAAAATATTAAAATACATATTTGCGACGTTCCTATTAAATTATTACGAAAGCGAGACGCGACCGGCTGACACAAATACGAATTACATTGCCAGTTAGAAAAATGTCACCCACAATTAGGAAACTAGCTGTTGCTAGTGGTACCGCCTGCAACAAATCAAACAAATGTTCCAACTGGAACATTCAATTGGGATACAAAATTATACGTTATAAACTATCCGTGTTCCAAATTACGTCAAAATCGGTTCATGGTTTTTGCATGAGAGAGTAACGAACACCCATACTTACAAACTCTCTCTAATAATATTAGTAGGAAGTAGTATTTTAAGAAACTGTAGAATATTAAGTTAGTTAATACGGGTAACAAATTTAAATATTGCATGGACTGAAGAGTCATACTGTCGTTGTAAAGTTATAGCATAGAAAATATATTTTTGTTTTCAGGGTGCCTGTGACAAGAGCTTTTGGCTGCGTGGACGTCGATTACGAATTTCAAAAGGAGAATAATGTTAGGTATTTAAAAGTAAAATTTTGTGATCTCTGTGGTGTAAGCGACCTCCATACAATTCATGAAATTAGTATTAGCTTTTACAGGTACTCATACAAATGATGACCACACAAACTTACGTTTTCATAATAAAAGTGTCATGAAACTATCACGTAAACACAAATACTATTAATGGTTAACAATAACAACAAACGCCTTCAACTACAGAACTAAACTTAATGTTATAGATCAAGCGCTATTATATCATACTAGCTGTTGCCCGCGACTTCGTCCGCGTGGTTAGAAGATATAAGTTATGATTTATACCTGCTCTGTTTTTTCGACATTTTCCTTTGTATATTCGCTCCTATTAGTCGCAGCGTGATGGTATATAGCCTCAAACCTTCTTCAATGAATGGTCTATTCAATACAAAAATATTTTTTTCCATTTGAATCAGTAGTTCCCGAGATTGGCGCGTTCAAACATACAAACTCTTCAGCTTTATATATTAGTATAGATTAAATGAAAATGTAATAAAAAAAAAACCTTTTTGAAGTCGTTTCATGAAACTATATCACGCTCTACATTCTCACCTACATGCATTCAAATAATAATCCTCTCTCAACTATCAAACATCTACAATATAGCGATCAAAATACCGAATGGGATCCATGAATTTCTGTATCACAGCTTCGAGAGTTCGAGAGAATCAATACGGTTGCTAGCCTATCCCGGATTACGTAGGTATATGTAGATGCATATGTTGCAGTTTGATTGATGTTATGTAATTACTCCGGTATTTACTTTGATGGTCTCCGTTTGATGTAGTTTAATTAATAGAGAAGGTTGGTTCTAGTTGTGGTTTGTTCCAATTTGATTATGTGGTTTTAGTTGATTCAGTAGTTTTTAGGACTTTTCAGTAATTTTCCATGTATCTACATGGAAAAGTTGATACAGAAGTTGGTAATTCTCGAATACTTTTGTCGGTATATTTTATAATTTCGTTAGTTAGATTTTATGATCAAGAAAGTTTTTTAATAGCTGCATTTTAGGGGGTTTCACAAGACATAGAGCAGGTTTAAAAAAAAAACCCAGACAAATGGACAAAGGGAAGTTATATGAGTTTTTCTCTCAGTACAAAAAATCCTTATATATATAATAAACTTCTTCCTTATATTAGTCAATAAGACCAAACTATAACCAAATGCTAATATTTGACGAATAAAACGAAATATCGGCTATTTCCTATCAGTGTACACACTTGCTCTACAATGCTTTGAGCATTGAATTTCATAGGTAGCATCAATAGTCCGCTTTGCAGGAATATTCAATCAATACAGTTCTGTGTAGTGCTAACAATGCAAAGGCATGGATGCATTGAAATTATTCGACTGTACATTACATAACATGTTTGTACAAGGACTCTACAATTTTCAGCGAAACAGTGTGTGATTCAGTGTTTTTTAATAATAAGTAAATACCCAGTAGTTTGTACGATAATTATAACAGTTATAATTACCATAGCTTACTTTTTGATAATGCTTTTACCGGTACACAATACGACAGGAAAGTTCGGTGGCCATAATGGCGGTATTAGGACACGGCTTCAATTAAAAAAGGGTAGTCGGAACAGCTGCTAGATAGGATGATATAAGGAAGACTTGAAGAAAAAAATGCCAGAGGCATATATCCTGTGGTGGATCTTGGGAATCCGGGGAAATAAACTATATTTTTAGGATAGTCGATTGTGACAAAGAATAGCGATACAATGAATAAAACATAAAGATAATTTCCATTTTTCATTTTTAGTTTTTACAAGTTAATTTGTCTAAAATCCAATAGTTATCTTTGTACATAAACATAAAAAAAAAAACAAAATAAGAATTTATTAATTTTCAAAACCGGTAGAAAATAATTTAAATAAAAAAAATATCTCGACTCTCTTCAAAACAAAATACCGCTAGCTGATAAACTTTAAGGAACCCTAACATACCTACCAACAAATCAAATGTTTCTAGGAATGCATATAAAGCGGCGCACGCGCACCTAACCTAGTAAGAAGGATACAAGCAAAGCGTCCGTACATCGCCACTGACCTAATTCACCGATGAATCATACGGATCGGTGCTGACATATTAAAACAGTTTGCGAATGGTACATACTTATATACTATACATACATATATAATATTACTAGCTGTTGCCCGCGACTTCGTCCCCGTGGGTAGAAGATATAAGTTATGATTTATTCCTGCCTTGTTTCCTCGCAGCGTGATAGTTTATAGCCTAAAGCCTTCCTCGATAAATGGTCTATTCAACACAAAAATATTTTTTCAATTTGGACCAGTAGTTCCTGAGATTAGCGCGTTCAAACAAACAAACAAACAAACTCTTCAGCTTTATATATTAGTATAGAAGTATAGATATAGTTTGTGTTTAAAATGCAGAGCTTTTTATGTTACGTAATCTTATTCGATTTGTTTTAGATGTTTTTTTGGGTTTCGAACACAAAGTGTCAAAGCGGAATTCTATTACTGAGATAGTAAATCTATCTATCTGTCCAAGTCTTAAATTTGAGGGTGGTTACCCAAAAATATTGTCATTTGTAACTAATTTATGACCATACCAATAATCGTTGCCCAACCTCATTGTTGTCGTTATAAAGGCCTGAGACCTGAAATATATCCATGAGCTACACGTTACGCTCACCTAACAGCCTGGTGCTGGTCAGACAGACTTACAGACGGACACTTCAATAACACTTTGGGTTTGAAACTGTACAAGATCAAGCATTTAAACAAAACACAAAAATTAAGTTTAATATTTATAATGTGTTCCGAGTTGTGTAAATACGAGTACATATTTCACAGTCTATTTAAATATTAAAGACTTACGAAAATTACTCCTACTTGTAAGACCTATAATATTTGAGCAAAACAAATCAAACATTTACTCCTTCCTTATTTACACAATAAACAATACATTTGTATAGTTTAAGACATTTTAAACAATAATAACGATCCCAATGATTCATTGCAAACAATTCATTTGTCTGTATAAACGATTTGTAATGTTAAACGCCTGATTGCGAGACATTGAAAGATTTATGTTTTACTATTAATGTGCTATCACGACTACATTTCTAAAGGGTAACCAGATGTGTTGAGTAGTGGTTATAATTATGAGAACTGTATTGTAAACATAGCAATTATTGGGAACTCTACTTAATTGTCAACATATCAATTGTTTTCAGCAATTTAATTGTAAGAAGAAAGTGTTTTTTTATGGAATTTAATTACTTATTCACGCATACCATATAAATAAATAATCTATATCTATACTCTATACTAATATATAGAGAAAGAGTTTGTTTGTTTGTTTGAACGCCCTTCTCAGGAACTATTGATCCAAATTGAAAAAATCTTTTTGTGTTGAATAGACCATTAATCGAGGAAGGCTTTAGGTTATAAACCATAACGCTGCGACTAATAGGAGCGAAGATACAATGGAAAATGTGAAAAAAACAGGGCAGGTATAAATCATAACTTATATCTTCTACCCACGGGGACGAAGTCGCGGGCAACAGCTAGTCCCATATAAGATGGTTTGAGCATTTGTCATAACGTACACTACAGTTTGGCGATTTCAGAATCCACATTATATTTTCTTTCAACGTTTACCAGTGACATCTTAGAATGAACTTGAAGGTGATAATGGTTATTTTTTCACGAAATTTATTTTTCTACTTTCACATCAATTTCTTGGTCGTGTCATTTAACTCAAATGCACAACAACACATGACCAGACTCGCGAAGAAATTTGAAGTATTGGAAGTTACAATTACAGACTCCACACCCTTCATAAGCTAATTCAATTGTAAAATCTCGAGTATAACATCGTAATACTACAGCGATACCTAACGTCTACCTATAACAGCCGTTAGCATCTAAATAAAGAAGCTATGTAGTTTCTTGACCTAATGATTCATCGGTGCCGCGGTTTATTGTGAGTTACATCGGGGAAAGAATATTCAATATCTTCATAGATCTGAGTTTATTGGAAACAGCAATAAAAATTGTATAGTTTTTTAAAGACAATTGGAAAGAAACATCTTGTTTTTAAATTGAAAAGGAACAGTTCCATTTCAATATCTCAATGTTTATAAATACTCTCAAAGTCTTCCAAAATATTTAAATGACGATTTTGCAATATATCGAATGTTTTTCCAAATTATTTCTATTCAATTTTTATTTTGTGAGGTCAAAAGGTAATTTGAATAAAAGCCCACGCCGGGAGCAAAACGTTAACATATTATGTCGTAAAACGGTTTAATTCCGGAACTGATTTATTTCCGATTTTGATTCAGTCGTGAAATAGTACTAGTGAGATCGTGTAAAGTTCCAATGTTATCAGTGACTTTAGCTAACGATCGAGTGTCGGTTCTTCCGGTGCTTCTTATATACATGCTTTGCTTAACTCCAGCAGTACTTGGACTTTGAACAAATTACCCTTACAAAACAAATTCAGGAGAAAATTAACAACTTCAAGTAAATTTTGATTTATATTTAATCTCTGAATAAGCGGATGCTCTGATAATTCAACCTCTTTAAATCTAATAATCTCAATGTTCCTAAACGTAACAAGAATAATAAATATAAACATTGTCTTCCAAAATTAAGTACAGATGCACCTATACAAACTACTTCTACAACTTTCCTAAAATAGTACCTAACAACACACGAACAATAAAACCTATTTTCACACCGAACTCTAAAGAAAATTCAGACATATTTACGGAATACCTAACTAATGACGTCATCTCATAAATTCTCGTTTTTAGTGTACAATGTAGTACATACACAACACATTAAGGCAACTTGTGACGTCAAAGTACTTTGTGCTCCTAGTTTTAAGAAAAAAAAATCTATACAGCAAGTCGGACTCGCGGGAAAAAACAACTGGTCACCAATCGAATTCGCGACCGTAAGAAATATTGCCTAACCTCAATCTTCATTGTGATTATTTGTTGTTATAGCGTAAACAGAAAAATAACTGGTGAGCTTTCACAATTTACGGCACAGTTGTAAAGTGTCTGAAAATAGTTTGAAAGAAGCCATTATGTAAAACTATTGCCATACTCAGTAATGATTTACAAAAGTTGCCCACTTAAAAGTTACTGTTGAAGCACTATTTTTATTTATTGTTCTATGAAATCTATGTTTCTTCATCATACCAAATTCACAGTCTTTGCGGTTTAATTGACACACAAACATACATATCTCATTATCCACACAACATGCACCAAAACCAATTGCCTATTGCTATGGTGTAAGCAAGACGACACTACACCGTGCATTGCTGCATCCCGCTTGCACAACCCAAACATCCTGATTTGATTCGCATAATAAGCGAACAGTATACAAAACAAAAGAATTAATATTGATTTACACAAAAAAAAATCGATACAGTATATAATCGATTGAGCAATTCGACATAAAAAACGAAAGTGAGCACTTTCCGGTTCAATAAAGTCGTAACTGGCGGCAGACATGTTGTTTTTATTTTTATACAATCATTTAATACTTAAGAGTAAATTGTATATCCTTGTAGCATTATAAGTTCGCGTTCAAACCAAGTATACGTATATACGCCGATTGTGAGCGAACGTTACAAATTTTATTGTACCCAGATATTGGCTACTTAGGGCTCCCGAAGGTTAAAAACGGATCCCCAAAACTAAGGCTATGCTGTGTCTTCATTAAGCCGTGTGTCCGTCAGTCTTTCCGACTGTCACTAGGTGGATATCACATGAAAAGCTTTAGCTAGACGGATAAAATTTGCATAGATGATTGCATGATTTTTGTTGCCGCTGTAACAACTAAAAGTTACTGGTACATACATTTGAGAGGTTATTATTTTCTTCCAGTAAAAAAATATTTCTGTTCAGTTTTTTTGCAGGAAAGTCATTGTGAGCCTCGGGTAGTTGAAAAATATATTTTTTGTTTCACGATGACCCGAGGATTTCCAATGTTATTGCTCTTGATCGATTGTGACTATACTATAAGATAGTTTGAACGCAAAGCGTTATTGACAAATATTAAACTTAAGCGAGAAAATAAACAGTACTGAACTTAGAAAAATATTAACTACTCCTAAATTTTTCAACTCAGTATGTAATAAATTATAGCAAAAATGTTAAGTCTTCTGCAAAACCATATTAACAAGGTTTTTAAGACAATTATTGACAAACGATCGCTACCTAAGGTTTCTAGAAAATCACATTAGTCTCGCTAACTTATTTGACTCACCTACATTGCCTAGCTTTTCCTTAGAAACGTAATTTCCTAGATCAAATTGCTTCCAATGTAGGATTGTTTATAAAGGAGTTTGTATTTGCCTAAGGCGAAAACATTGCAAAGAGGTAAACTAACATTGAATAATTAGGGCTTTGCTTTAAGGCAAATTAAGGTCAGGAAAAATTGCAACCCTTTGGGTACCTGCGGAACCTTAAAAATATGAACGTCTTTTAAAATATTAATGTTTTGTAAGAATATACTACACCCTAGACATGCACTTATTAATAGATGGGAATATATGACAAAAAGTTTTATGAATATCGATTCAGTAGTTTAGTCATCCAGGGGTAACAGACAGACACATTGACTTACTTTCCAATTTACACGTAGTTTAAATTAAAACTGTAATTTTTTTAAATATGTGACCCAAAAAGGCCACAACCACAAAACGTTAAAACGACAAAAAGTTTCGCAATAATCTGTAGAGACTACCGTATTACGTGTAAAAGCAATATTGTTATACGGACACATTTCGATCGCTTATTGTCATCGTAAATTGTTTTAATTACGCGATAGTTACCTTAATACCGGGTAAAGTGCTGAAAATTCAAATAAAATAAGAACTTTCGACATTAAAACACCATACAAGCATTTATGATGGTATTAACTTTAAGTAAAAAATGGTGTTTCATTTTCGATGGTCCGATTTGTAAGTAATTGAGTGCGATGCTTTCGACATTTGCATGAATAGTGGAAAGTTGTGGAATATTATTCTGTTATGTATTTGGTTCACAACGTCGCATAGTTTTTTTAATAAATGAATGACATGTTCGTCTGTGTATTTTCAATATTATTTAAGGTGTTATATGTTTCCTTGATTCTTGTACAGTTAAAGTCGGTTATTCTTAAATTTAGTTAGCCTATGCAGGGTACCAATGGCACGCGTGCCATTGATGGCACGTGACACAATATTTTGGGCACGTCGCAGAATAAGGTATTTTCAGACGATCAATTTGATAGTATTTATAATTATTATTTTCCAAATAATCAGAAAGTAAAAATTATTTGATGGCATGCGAATGACCCCATTAAACTTTTTTTTAGAAAGAATGGCACGTTGATGCATAAAGGTTTGCCTACCCTGGCCTATGGCCAGTGTAAAATCAGTCAACTTAATTAAGGCATTCATAAAAAAATCAGAACATAATTCTATTAAGGGTACTATGGTATTGGAAACACAATCAACAACCTAAAAAACTTCTATTTCATTATCAGAACCCTGCCTATAATCGTGTTAAAATTTACATTCATGTACCTACCTATAAGAAGACAATATAATATGCAGTCCTTCAAATAATTTTAATCCGCTACAATCAAGACTTATATAATAGACGTGTAGATACCCCTGAATCATCCCTCACAAATACGTATCATAAATGCATCGGCTGTCAAAATTCCATTCCAAATTACCCATATTTGACGTTTGCTATAAACATTTCAGAATCCCGAGTGGGATTAGAATCTCTTACGTATTCTCTCTAATACACACGCAACTGTTTACGTTGGTGAGGTGTTACTAAGCACCGCTTTGTTGGAGCTATTAACAGATAAGAGCTTTCAAACGCGGAAAGTTTTGCTAATTCAAGATTCGCATTTGTTTATTTTGTTAAACAAAACAATGTTCAAAAAATCCCTTTGATGTTAATGAAGACATTGTAACAATTAACAAAACACTCCTTGTTTTCCAGAATCGTATTCGGCAATATTCTCGGCGTAAACATTTGTGCATCCGTCCTTTTCGATTAATCTCGAGTTTAGTGACAGTGATTTAAAATAAACACGATCGCCCTTACGATTTTTAATGCCCCTGGAACAGCTGTTGCATGATTCACGCGACATTGGCCCGAAGCACGCCGGGAAACACGAAGAATATATTTAAATACGACACGACCATGAATATGATCGCGGATTAACAAAAACTGCGACCGATATTGTATATTCCGCTAGCATACGTACTGACAAAAATCTCAGTGTATAAACTTAAATAAACTTTGGCAATAACACAAGATCGTTTGTTCTTAAGCTATTTTCTGCTGAGATATAAACATCATAACATAATTTGTAGTGTTTCACTTTGTTGCTCTTTTTGCGGACGTTATCGGGGTCAATAGGACTACAAAGGATGTTTTAAGTACTTACATTGTGTTGATGTAGTGTCAGCACGACGTTGTCGAAGGTGGACGAGTTGGAGAGGGCTTCCGAGCTGCCTCGAAGCAGCTCGGCCAGCAAGTCCGCTCCCGGCTTTACTTCAGGTGACGATGTGGCTCTGACGTGTGTCTTATGCCCCGCTGCCCTGGTCGGCGTCATCGCCCCAACGCTGGTCTTGCGACAAGGAACCGTGTCAGAGAGACTCCGTCTTCCGACTTCTACGGACCGACTCGAAGGTGCCTCCAAATTCTTACCAAAGGGCCCTCTGTTAAACTGTTGCCGTCTCGCTTCCACGTCCGACGTGTCTGACGGACAGAACGGAGACGGCGAGGCTGTTCTGTCTCTGGAGCACGTGTCGCTCTCAGCCTCAGAAGGCGAGTCGCCATATTTCCGTCTCGCTCGGTACGAGTCGTCATCTCGCTCGTCTGAGCTTTGTTGGTAGAACCTCGCACGCCTCGCCTTGAGCTCTTCAGATCGCGGCCACATCGGTGCTACTCTATCAGACGGACTTGGTGGACCATTCGTACATGAGTCGTCAGATTTATCACCAAGCAGTGAGGAGGTCCGCGTTTCGGCTGATAAACGCATGTCTTGCAATGACGTTTCACTGCTTTCACGCTTGCAGCCGTTTACAGAAGGAGGCCCTTCCTCTTCGCCACCATCGTCACTTGGCGTTGTAATGTAAATTCCCTTTCTCCGTTTAGTTTTGTCTAGGGGTCTACGTCTCTCTCTAGCACCTATCGGGGCAGGAGTGCAAGGATTCTGAACAGCAGCTAGCAAATGGGCGACTTGTTCGCTGGTAATAGTTTCATCCTCTTTGTCACGGTCCAAGGACCCATCCGACGCGGCGTCAGATCGCTGCGGCTCTTCCGACGGTAACTCCTTAGACCACTGTTTCACTATACACTCATACACAGGCACAGGGATTAAATTTTCCTCTACCGGGCACTCCTCAATAGTATTAGGAAAATTCGAACACTCACAGTCCACATTAGCACACGCGTTCGTAGGGGGAGCCGGGAGAGGGGGAAAAGCAAAAGGCTGTGGTTCTAGCGGCGAAGTACCTTCACTATGTGCTTGTGCACTGTCTGCTTGAGAACCATCACTTTCTTCACGGAGTTCATGCAAGACTCGCGGTGTCATCAATGCCGGCAAACTACCACCGGCCTCAGTCGGGCCCTCCTCCCGCACAGGAGGGATCCGTCGCGGCAACGGATGTGTCAAGGAACGAGCCCCGAGCTGCTTGTGTGGTGCATCAGGTGGTGGTGATCTTGGAGCGGGCGATGCATGAGCTAGCAACCCTTCATCAGAACCAACTGCCGAGTCGACTGATGCGACAGACCCTCCTTCGGTTGTGTTTTCATCTGTTGCTAAGCTCACAGTATCAGCATCGCGTCGTTTTGCACTCGCAGCATCTGAGACAGGCTTTGCAGGGCGTTTACCGAAATCGAAAATCGATTGATATTTGTTCGGTCCACGATAATATTTATCTTGTGCAAAATCACCTTGGGAAAACGACGCGCTGCGGTATGCTATAGTCTTTTGTGCGTAGGAGCCGACGATCGAGCGGGGCTCTACGCGACCGAGAGTAATGTTGTCAGTGTCAAAATCATCGCAGCGGTCCACCGAGACCCCTCGGGGAGGGCTGTGTCGGTGGCGCGTGCGAGGTGGTGGCACGGGCGGCAGCACGGGCGCCGAGTGCGGCGGCGGCGGTGGCGGCGGTGGCGGGGGCGGCGGCGCGGTGTGCGCGCGCGGCAGCAGGCGCTCCGTCAGGGCCTGCAGGCCCAGCAGGCGCTGCTCGCGCGAGGGCCGCTCGTCGCGCGAGCCTCGGCCCAGCCGGCGTTGGATACGATCCAGCGTGCGTCGATCAGGCTTGGCGCGGCCGAGGCACGCCGCCACCGCCTCCTCGGAGCAGCAGCGGCAGGGGCAGGCCCGCGGCGGCGGAGCGCGGCGGACGGCGTACCGCACCGCGCCCAGCGTCACGTACGGGGACCTGCGCACACGACGCCGATATAATTAGATGCGAGAACGACCGCGCGCGCGGCTCGCCGAAAAGCTTGGCGGCAAGTGCGACCGATTTAGAGCGCGCGAGCTTCCCCGCGACTCGCCGCTGAATTCCGGGAGGATTCCCCGCGACCCACTCCGCCACGGTTCAACAGTTATATCGGAGCAGATGACTCGTGTCCAAAGATTTGGTGCTTTGAAGCTTAACGCTCCTTATAATTGACAGTTTCGCGTTAAAAGATCCACATCCTAACGATGTAGTGCAAACATTAGTAAGCGTCTGTTAGAGCAGGTGTCGGACAGACAGACGGAAGACGCGTCGCCTATAAATAGTCGAACGTTGGCGATTTGGCGACACAGCGACCTCGTAGCAATGTTTACAATTCTCTTGGTCAGTTCCTGTGGGTGATGTTTGATGTGAGATATTTCTGTACATGCGTTTATTATTCCACAAAAAATTTAGCATAACCTGGAGTCATCTCAACATCTGAATAACATCTTCATACTAACTTCCAATCATCCTCATGCACACAATAATAAAGTTGCTTACAAGTGGACTCTACCTGGAGTATTCTCGTCGCCTCCTCGCGCCATCTGTCGGCGAGCGAGGGCGCGCGTCTGACGCCATGGGTGGTCACGTGACTCCGCGCATGCTGCGCCGGCCTACGCACACTGCAACAACAATAACACGTATAAATATTATGGAACTTTGGACTTTACATGTAAACTAAACCTCTTGATGTACTGACGGTATCGCCGCGATGGAATATTGCCATAATCACCACTCTTGGCAGAGGGATCGGCGGTCGTAATACAAAACGGATTGACCATAGCTTGTCATGCTAAGTTATTATAAGACTTGCCGAATATGACAGCGAGGAAATTGAGTTGGGCTTTCTCAACCATGCAACGAACTTGGCAGGAATATGGATATGTATCACTGTTACATTTTGTAATGGACATCTTAAATGAGTCTTGAGTAAAATTTCAACAAGTTAAATCGTTCAAAAAGAACCTAATCGGTCTCCGTAGCATAACATGGTACTCAGAAGATGAACCAGAATCTTAAAGGTGATAAAAGGGAATAATATCATGCTTCTGAAATAGATTATACAGTGTTATCTATTTGCTGCAGAAATGCAGAATCCTTTGCTGAAAAGCTTACAAAACTAAATTAAAATTTATGTATTTCTTTAAATTATTTGAACATTTTAAATGTTTAAACCGTGTATGAAAAAAAATATATATTCAAAAACGATTCTTACGATTTTACTAACCAGGAATTTAGTCTGTGTCTGACATCTGGTGGATTCAATCGTAACTAGTTTATAGGGCGGGCGGCGCGGTTACGTGTTATGGTGTTAACTGGGCGGGCGGTAAGCTACTTCGCAAACGAATCGATAGAGGCCGCTACTCTAAAACGTTATACAGACAATGAATTGACAAATATTTTGCAATACATTACATTGATAAATTTATTTTGTCGGTTCATAAATCCAACCTTTTTATTTTTTAAATAAATGTTAACTATTCCAAGAATTAGTGAATGTCTGTATTATAACGACGTTTCTATACACAGCAACCAAGAGTCAGGTGTTCCAAAATGTTATTACAAAATATACAAAAGAGAACAATACACAAAAAAGTCTTTAATGTTTAAGATTTTAATCCAAATATTTACAATCCCTGACAGTAGTCGACAATGTGCAGTAAACAATCACCATAATACATTCAACTCAACAACAATAATATTTCTTGTGACCAATAAGGAAACGAAGATAAAGAAGAAACTTTACAAGTGCGAATCAATTTCCTATAACGAGTTCCGTACAAGCAACAACGTGATAAAATGTATACCTTGTCAAATTTAAAAAATCGCATGTTTTTCTTAAGGTATGCTTTTAATTCACAAAAATGAATAAGGCTTTGTAGGTATACGACATTATCATCAGTAGGTAATAGGCGTTGCTTGCGTCGAGAAATTGCTTTACTTAGTTTTATTAAAAACCTGACCTGGATCGAAACACATTTAATACAACAATATCAATATTTAGACTTTAATATTTCTAAAGGAGATAGGGCACACTGAGCCATAGCTGCATCTCGTTTCCTCACTACAACAGTGTTAAAAGAAAATGCACTTCGCTAGAAAGGCCACTGGGCCACACGCACAGACAAAACTAAGACGACGGAGATAGACAGGACCTCTTAGCACAGTTATACCTAACCCTAAAACTCAACAAGCCAATATTGAACAAACACCAATAAACAAAAGATATTAATATATACCAATGTTGCATTTACTGCAAGAGTAACCTTCGATACAAATCACAATAATATTCTCGATATTAAAACGATATTCATATTTTCATTAAAAGGAGATCACAAGACTTATTTATTCGACCGTTATTTATATTAAATAATTCGTACCTCCGTAATAATATAAAGATCGTAATTTGCGTATAATTGAATGATTGTATGTCTGTTTTGTACACAAAGTGTGTATTTATCGGCATTGTAAAGACGCCAAATTGCTGATTTAATTTGAAATGTTATCGCAAGTGTATAAGATGGTGATCTATGATCATTAATTTTCCGTACAGGAAGAGGCCATGGCACAGCTGTGGGATGTCACAGTGCAATATGAATGTAGGCATTTGTGGTATACCAATATAAAACGGGCAGTACTTTCTTAAAATCACCAATAATAAAAACGATTATTGAGTTATTTAATCTCGACTGCACGGATAGCCCAGTGGTTGAGGTCACCACGCTTAACCGACTGTACGCGACGTGTCGCGGGTTCGATCCCCGCGTAGGACGTGTGTTTGGACTGGGTGTCTTTTTGCTTTCAATTTCTTACCGCGGAAGTAGTTTTTTTGATAATTAAAAAAGACTCTTCAATTTAATGCAGATTTGAATTGGTAGTTGGTGGTAGGTTGACAAGTGACTTTGCATTACAACAGTATCTATGTAGTATCTACATAGATACTATTTCATATTCTGTTATACAGTTTATAGATTATAATGCACGATTTTGCACGAAGTTTATATGTGACTTGAAGTTGTACCAACTTTGGACAACTGCTCAGGTTTTTTTTATTGTGTTGGGACTTGTATTTGGCACCATCTTCCAGTCTTGTTTGACATATTTAGCACGAAATTAAGTGACCTCACTTCTCCAATAGCCGATCAGATAAAACATTCTTAGACAGATCATTTCTATTTCTGACTGGAGATTTTCCAGACGTTCAGATTAAGGATCTTATCAATCGAGATCTGGATAATGTTCGATTTTCTAGATTGTGTTTACCAAGAGGTTTAGATTTAAAAAGTACTTCTAAGTTTTATTTGGTAAATTGTGCTGTTCTGATTGAGTATGTCGAAGTTTAGAATCTGGGTGTATAAGTTATTTCTTTTTTTATACGAAACTAGCTGTTGCCCGCGACTTCGTCCCCGTGGGTAGAAGATACAAATTATGATTTAGGTATACCTGCCCGGTTTTTTCACATTTTCCATTGTATCTGAGCTCCTATTAGTTGCAGTGTGATGGTTTATATCCCTCGATGAATGGTCTATTCAACATAAAAAGAATTTTTCACGTTCAAACAAACAAACAAACAAACTCTTCAGCTTTATATATTAGTATAGATATAGATAAGCAATTCATCATCATCATCATCATCATCAGCCTATCGCAGTCCACTGCTGGACATAGCAAATAAGCAATTACTTTATTATTATTATTTCATTTTTTAATAAATAACTCAGGCGTATTCATCGGTATCGCCCGATTATTTTGTTGTAAGTTTGCCACATTACAATACGAAAAGTTTTCTGAATAAAAACAATTGTAGGCTTTGAAACGATTTGATTGAAAACGGAAGACAAGAATATAATTTTGTAGTTCCATTTTTTTTTGATTGTATACAAATTATGTTACACCCAAATACGACCATTTATCTTTAAAAATAGACAAATCTTGAAGATACACCTGCAATACTTAGATGTAAGATAACACTGTACGTTGAACCGTTGGCCTTGCGGTCGCAAACCACACACGATTAACACACCAACCTTAGTGCAGTCTTAGAACTATTGAAGAATGACAAAATAGTATAGTTTTAAAGAAAGCTAATAAAGCGCAGAGTCGATATTAAATTATACAATATCTTTTCTCTGAGGCAGTTGGGTTAAAGAAGGAAAATAAGGTGTATGCTGTTAAAAATAGTTACATCGATGAAGTAATAAAATCCTTTCCATCCTCTTCCTCAGAGGGTTTGTGTCAGTTGTGACGCAACGACTTTGCAAAAAGAATACACGGAAGTGACGTCACGCGTCGTTACTTCGCAAAATGTACATAATGTCAAATGTGTTCGAGTAACAAAAGAAGAATTACAAATCCATTATTATTCATTGATTCATCATCATCATCATCATCATCATCATTCAAAAAATGTCAATCCCTATGCAATTTATCTGCATGGTTCGATAAGTATAAATGCTAGTCTACTCATTTCTCCATCGGTATATTAATAGACAGATGGTTAACTGAACAAAACAATGGAGCATCAATGTTAATTTGTAACAACGTTTGGTGAACCGACAAATGATTTACTTTGATAAGTATTCATGGAAAGCTGTGGTACCGTTTATAATACGTGTAGGTATAGGTATTATTATCTTTTTACGAAATTTACATTTTGTTTTTTTTTCATACACAAAGTTAAATTACGCGTCGAACTTGTAAATCTACAGCGCTTTTATTTTCATTTATTAAGCAAAGTAGCTTGTAGCTCAAGTGAACAAAATTAGAATTGTTCACTAATCTATGTAGTAAACGTTATTGGTAAGTATGTAAAGGACAGCGTTGGTACACCTATGGAACCTATAATCTTTACTTTATAACACCTTAAATTTAAAACAAATAAAATGAAGACAAGGATTAACAACAGTTGAAATTTCTTAAAAAAGAAATCTCTATTTTCAATCCTGACCATCCAGTAACCTAATTTGCTAAATAACATTAGTGCCAAACATAAATTCTTATACGGAACCACTATCCTAATAAAAGAATTCCGCCCAATGTTGCGATATAAATGGTTTATCCAAAATAGTTTGATCACTTCTCAAGCTCGATTTTCAAAGGGAACGCTGATGGGTTGAGCATACAGAACCGCCAACATAACTTGGTACTTCGGAAAATAGATGACAGATTGTTCGAGCGAGATCAAAGGATGCACGCACGGTGAGTGAGAAAGAGAGGACTATAATTTGTTAGGGTTTTAAGACGTGCCAAGTTACATCGGTAGCGACGTAAGTGCTAGTGATCTGATTTCATTAAAAACGCTCTGAAATACAAGATTGATTAGTTTCTTGATATTTTTTCTTCACTTTGAAGAGTTTGATTGAGTGATTTTTATTATGTTTACGATTGTTTACATTTTGGAAGTATATAATGGCATGTTGATGACTAACGGGCTGAGTAACTTTTTGTGTAGGTTCCGTAGAAATAAAGAAAATAAACAGCCTCGGTTTGTTGTCACCCACCAATATATTTATGACCATAAACACCGTTTTCCTATTGTCAGCAGGCATACATACCTAGGCAGAGTTTTTTTTTTGTTAAAGCGGGGGAATCCGCTTGGACACCCACTTCCTCGGGGGAGGAAATGTGTATTGATAGACTTTTACTGACTAAACCTGATCCGCCGTGCTACGTCATCCGCGTTTTTGTGTCGGTGTATGGCAATGCGTTGCAAACCTTTATACAATGTCTAGGCCTGTTGAGAGATGGATAGAACGACAGATAACCAGTCGGATAGACAGCAGACCCTCAGTAATAAGGTTCCATTTGTAACCTTTAAATACGGAACTTTAAATAAAAAATCCAAAAGTTAATCCAAGAAAAACACAGTTCATTCGCCTACATTCGCGTAAAAATCTTCGAATACACGCTACAAACGCCAATGTATACAAACATGTTTATGTTTTATGTGTGTATATTACTCAGAAACCGCTGACACGAAAGTAATAAGACACGCGCGTTCAGCAAGTGTCCCGTTACATATATCTTTGACTTCTAGTTAGTGATAATAGTAAAGCGTAGTTAAACCAAGTATCAAAGTGCAATTTTATTTTATTATTTAGATGTCATTTGATTCTACCTTTCTATTTATTACTGGAAAATATTTCTTTAAAAGGGTTTCCTTCATAATATTTGTTATAGGGGACATAAAAACATGGCCTGAAAATTTTAGCTGTCTAGCCATTACTGTTCATGATGTACAACCTAGTCACAGACGAACGGATACAGACAGTGGAACTTCAGGAATAGAGTTTAATGTTAACCTTTGGGTAGGAAACCCTAAAAGTATAATTTTGAAAAAGTCATATTGTCAACGCTAGAACCAAATCGAATTAACACTGGTTAGGCTTGAAATAAAACTATATAAACGACATTATTAAAGCCAAAACTTAATTCACAATCAAACAAAACAGCAAATACTCAGATCAAAGATCCATTAATTTACAATAAAGTTCGAATAAACCTTTCACCTACTCACCACTTAATTTAAATTGATGGTTACTAAGAAAAATATAATATTTAACTCTGTACTAGGAAAAGCAACTGGCTAATAAAACGTAGGTTCAAGGAAACTCTTGGCATCAGGCCATGGGATTGTGGGATCTGAGACCTACCACTTCCTCTTGAAGTAAGATTATTGCATTTGTGAGAACGGGACAGCGTAATAAAGCAAAGAGCGGCATCTTTCTTCCACAGCTGTGACAGAAGGGCATTAGTAGATACTTGGCAAGCAGAAAGTGGTTTGAAGGTAAAAATTTGGACAACAGATTTGGGTTGCTCCTTTTTTATGATTAAAGAATTAATTTCTTATATCTCAATGGATTACACAAACATTCAAGTCACATGCACAAAGACACCAAGACTCATGATAAGCATTCTAGGATCACACAAACGCTTGTGATACGCGGGACCCGAACCCTTGACACGTCGCGTGCAGAAGGTTTTGCGTGGTAACCTAAACAACTCGGCTATCCGTGCAGTCAATTTGAGACGATGCGAGAAATATCGTACAAGTTATCATACATTTCTGGCAATGTAATATCACTTTTGATACCATCACTGCGATACGCGGTAATGTATTACAACTCGCTCAATATTTCCTGCATCGACTAAATGTAGTTTTAGTCCTATCGGCTAAGTGGCTTCAGAATTAACTGATTTTCGCGGATCATTAGATCTGCTAGGAAGTGTTGGAAAGATGTTGACTGGAAACAGAACAATTTTCTGAGAAAGATCTGAACGTTTAAATAGGATTGATTAAGATGTGAAGTTGGAAAAGCATGTTTGATAAAGTAATTCAGACTAGCAATCCATTTCAGAGAATTTTCGAAGTGAAATGATATTTGCATTGCGTATTTCCTGCTTGCTCCTTATTTTTGAAAACTAAGCAAGTCTTACAATTCCTCCTGATATTATATGACAAATGCCTTTTCTAATATTTCAGGTATCAGACAATAGACATTTTTCAACATGAATTGTATCAGAAACCCTAAAGGTAACATCGCTTTGTATACATAACTTGAAAAAGCAAAGAATAAATAACAATACACAAAACGAATATCAACAAAGGCAGTTCTGTTTCCGCATTCCTCAAGGTGTTATACAAAAACTTTCCAAACAAAAGAATGCTAATTTGTATAAAGGATTATGTTAATAAACATCGGGTTTGTGTCATAAATAAGAATTTGACTACTTATTGATCAGAAAGAATGTTTTGTTTTATTATTGATGGCTATCGGTTTTTTAAATGTAGTTTAAAGATATTTTCTACCAAATTCGACAGCAAAGAGAATATCAATTCAACTGTATTTATTGTACATGTTTTTCACCACAAAACTTCGAATTGTTTAGATAGCAGTCATATTACAACAGAAAAGTTCATCAACTTTGGCACAGTAGTTTTTATTTCTAGTAGGTTGAACGGCTTTGCTTTAAAAATATTATGTATTGAATAATCTGAATGTTGTTGCGTTTTATCCTATTCATGATCTTAATAGTTTGTAAAAAGCATGAAATATGTAAGTTTCACATTCACAACAGCTGCACTAGTATCGAGAGTCACTGGGTTAAAATTACAAATGATTCATAAAAAATCGGAGATACCAATTTTAGGGGTGCTATTTTCGTATCCCGCTATAATCTAGTTTCAATATTTCTGTTTTGCCTTATATCAAGCTATTGGTTAGGGTCGCCTTGAAGTTTCGAATCCACTAGAGTACTGTGCGTTACTTGGGTGGTTCTCCTGACACCTTAAATAAAAGTATGACTTCTGCTACCTAAAACTAACTAATAAGAACCCTATCAGCATCATCAATCCATTACTGTCCACTACTCCAGTTCTTTACTACATAAGTGTCTCCCAAGGTACACCACATGGCCCGTTAACTAGATGGTGAAAGGATTTACATTAGAGGACTGGTAAAGGCTTGATGTATAGACTATGGATGCAATAGCTATCCCAAATTTAAAAATGAAATACATAAAGTTATGTTAGAAAATGTACACGTATAAAAATGATATACTACATACTGAAAATGATATATTATATCATTTCCAGTTTTTTAAGGCACATACAACTATTTTCACACCAGTAGCACTTTAACCTCAAGATAAACTATCCAGTTAGTTATAAAGTTTCAGATAACGTATATAACGTATAAAATAATAACAGATTTATTAGAGTATTGCTCCGGTATCTCTGAACTCTTGTTAACCTGCGTAGGCTGTTCATCCGAGTGTTTGTAAAATGTACTAGTTATTTGCTAGCGACTTCATTTGCATAGAAAAGTGACTCTGTGACACCTTTTTGGATATATCTTTTGTGCAGTGTTTTCCAAATCGGTATAACTTCTTGTTTTCGAAACGATTGACATGGAAAAACAACTATATGTTAAATGAAGCTTGACTAGAGAAAACCGCAGTTGACACAGATTAGTTTTTGCTGAGATCATCGCACACAAACGCACGGTCGAAAGGACAGAAACTGTAAAAAAAAAGTTTGGATACTAAATATACCTAGCAGAAAGGTTTTGTTTATAATATTCGATGTACAGATTCTACATTTCTACGATTTTGTATATACATAATATTGTAAACATAGTATTTTGCTTGTATCCCTAAAGGAGAAAACAAGATTTTGATATTGACACCCACATTTAACGATCTTCTAAGTGCTATTCATAAGATAGCCTTAAGTTTCATATGTCTAACCATAAAAATATCTTGCTTAATAGGTACATCAGGCTATACTCAGATACGACTATCTAAATACTCGTAATAATTATGTTAGTTTGCTATTGAGTTTCTGAGTACAGTTAACCAAACGAGGAAAACTAATGAAAGTTACAATTTCGATAAATAATCCTACTATACTATTATAAAGGCGAAAGTTTGTAAGTATGGATGTATGGATGTTTGTTACTCTTTCACGTAAAAACTACTGAATGGATTTGAATGAAACTTTACCACAATATAGCTTATACATCAGCATAACACATAGGCTACAATTTTTGAGGTTTCTAATGTGAGGTCGTAAAAAAACACATTTTTTTGCGCTTACATTGCAAACGCTGACTGAATCCTAAAAAATAGATAGAAGGCAGATAGATAGATAGAAGGCAGGTATAAATTATAACTTATATATTCTAACCATGCGGACGAAGTCGCGGGCAACAGCTAGTTTGTTCAATATTTGTGACCATAAAAAGTGGACGAAACGACTACACCATAACTAAATCATAATAATAATTTACTCAAAAAATAAACACATACGAACAACTTAAACAATAAAAATATATTCATAATAATAAACGCGTCGCACAGTGCGCTAAATCCAAAAGATAATTGGCCGAAAAAAGTTTCGGGTAAAACAAAAATGAACAAGCTTTTAAATTTACACTTTGTTCAGATTTATTTTTGTGCGTAGTAAACCGTGCTCGCCGTCTAATATTGGCGTGTTAAATCGTGGGCGTGGATGCATTGCTTTTCTTTTAAAACACGATTATAAAAAGAAATTTCAAGTCTACACTCACCTACTATCCAATTTCAATCTTATTTTTAGTGTGATAAGGTTTAAAGTTGTCTTCGTTCAAAATTAAATACTAAAAACATTATTAACTTAATATTCTTAGATTTAATTCCAAATTGCAATCTTCTGTCATTTTAATAGCTTTTTATTTTCAAATTCGTTTATAGATTGGTTGCCAGGTCTAATTTTGATACCTAGTTATTTGTTGATCCACATGTGTTTAAAATTCAAATCTGAATCAGTGCGATAAAATCAGATTTGACATGATACACAAGATTCTTGGAAATCAGATAATTTTACAATAATAAAACTCGGTCAAGTGTGAATCGGATTCCCGACACTGAGGTTTCCGGACAAATAGGCTAAGGAAAAACATATCGATTGGTAAACTGTCTTTATTTTTAGTATTTGCTTTCATAGTGGTAACAGAAATACATAGCTTGTATAAAAAGCTATAGTGATGGACGGACCGACAGACCTTTAGACAGCGGCTCAGTATTAGTTTTCCGTTTTTACCCTTTGGATACGGAACTCTAAAAAGTAAGAGCAAACAACGAGATTTAGTATTATATTATTTTTAAGTCTAATAAAATTTTGACTCATGTGTCTACATTAATAGTCCTACGTAGTCAAAACGCCATGTCATATTACACTCCTGTACCAAACATGTCACCGCTAAATTAGACCATCACTAAGCTTCAGTCTAGGCATAAAATAGACATGATAAACATAGACTATTCCTTACCAAAGACGTTAATTTTATAGTGTTACCAGATCAATAAACCTAAAACGTTATTGACGGTTATTTTCGTCTCATCCGTCGTTAACTGAACATAAATGAGTTGTAACAGTGATTGCAGACAGTGTGGCAACACTGACAACCTATTGACGTCTTGGTAAACTTGGCACAGTCGTGCAAGTGTGGGTTTGATTTTCGCTTCGAGTTGGGGTAATTTGTCTGGATATTTTGTTGTTAGATGTTTGATTTTGACAATGAAGGGGAATTTAAATGTCTTGTTTGAAATTATTTGTAGATGGGACTGAAACGTGACATACGTCTACGCATGTTTCCGGCTACTGCCGTTTTTTTTTGTCGCGGTTGCTTGCCGGTTACAAACATCTTAATCTTCTTTTTCTCTTCTATATAGCTAATCGCTAAAACTCGGAAATGGCAGAACCCATTTGGCTTATTTTAGACTTGAAATATTCGTCCAGGCTTGGTATAAATGGTTTTAAAAAAAAGTACGTAGTTCGCCGGGACAACTAGAGCCAATTTTTTTTTTTACTGCTCCTCTTATCACCATCTAGCTAGCTAATTAAGCTTTGGTCATAAAAGAGGATTACTAAATTATTTAATTAATTAACTTTAATTTTACAATGTACTAGTAAAATAATGTGCTTTCAATAAAAGAAAATTAATAAATAAGTGAATTTCTTTGTCTTATCGATAAATGAACTTGTTGTCACATTTCTTCAGTCAAATAGCAATATTTTATACACGATTATTGTACCAAATACGTACCATCAAACAAGAACAAATAAACTTTACATTAATCTCGAAAGTAAATCCCGAAGAAATATCTTAAAATATTACACAATCATTTTGTTACTCAATAAAAATCCAATCAAATATAATGTCTTACAATTAATATAATCTTGAATCTACTAACAAAATAACTGTTCTACCCACTATGCATTGACAGGTTTATTGTTTTAATAGTTGTAAGACAAATTATATTTTGACCAGACGTCCTACAAGCCGCCCACTGGGTGTCACTCAATGGATTTTTTTATTCTTGAAGAAATTTGCCGCAATTGGCACTGAGCTTAGGTTTTAACTATTTCTATAGATTTCTTGACGAGATTTTAGAACAGTTTCAGTTCATAAAGGGCTCAATAATAGAATTTGGGACATTGCTAGAAAAAAATGCATAATATTATGTACAAGCCTTATTCCGATCTTTTTTTAAAATACATAGTAACAGGTGCAAAGACTCCCAGACTCAGGACAAGCATTAGTAGATCACACAAACGCATTTCCTACGTGGGGATTCGAACTCACCATACGTCGCACTCAGTGGGTTAGGGGTGGTGATTTCACTCACTCGGCTATCCATACAGTCAAAAGTTTGAAAGTGTCAAGTCTAAGCAATCTATTTCTTCCTGATTTTGAGTCCACATGACTAGATTGAAAATCAGGAAGAAATAGATCAAACGATCATAGTAAATATATAGCGGAAACAATAAAATATTAAAACCGGTTGAACAGCACAAATATTTAAATAGTTTTGACAGTTATTTGTATTTGTAAAAAATATATACAAATTATGCTATGTTTATGACATGTTTATAACTAATAACAACGGTTAAGCGGCTGTGAATGGGGCCGTAGGATGGATGGTGTAAATGGTAATTATGAATTTATTGCTGTATTTATTATAAAGATGGCAACATTTTGATTGACAATTAGTTATGGTATTTTGATATTATCTATTAGACTAATATCATAAATACGAAACTGCAAGCTGGTTTGTATGTCTGTTAACTATGTCTGAAACTACGCACATTTTATGCTGTTTTCAACCGAATTTGTTAAAGGAGAATTATTACGTGATCTGGTAGCGAAGCCATAAAATTATACATTTTTAAAGACTGCGTCCGATAAGTGACTTAATCCTTGTGCCAGAAGTTTCTCAAATATTTAAAACGCATGAGCAAAAAACGCTCGACAAGCATTCGTAGATCACACAAATGCTTATCCTACTCATGTATCGAGCCCATGACATGTCGCACGCAGGGGTTTTGGCGTGGTAACTTAAACCCCTCGGCTATTCGTGCAGTCAAAGTCCTCAAAGTATCCGCATAATAGTCAAAAAAAGATCTAGTTTAAGTTAATCATTAATGAGTGTTAGCATAATAACAAAAGCGTGAACAATCTAACAAAATTTCCTCATAATTCGTAATTTTTTACACTTTCTATAATAAGTAATATTTTCGTCCCCCTCGCCCTATAATAGTAACCCGGAGTTCTTACTACTTGAAATATCTGTCAAAGGGGTTAAAGCCGTTCTGGGGGTAGTCTATTGCCCGCCCACCATTGATTATTCCACTAGTTTGGAAAGTCTTCTGGAATCTGTTTCCTCGGAGTACAAACACCTCATAATCATGGGTGACTTTAATACCAACCTCGTAAAAGATACGGCCAGGTCACGTGAGTTGAGGGCAATCTTAGAGTCGACCAACATTTCTTGTCTTGACCTAGGTCCAACACATCTGAATGACCACACCGACGACTCATGGCTCGACCTTATGCTCACCTCCTCCGTGGATTTGGTTGCTAACTATGGTCAGGTTGCGGCTCCGGGGCTCTCACGACACGATTTAATTTATCTCTCTTACAAAATAAAACCCCGAAGCAGCGACCTACTATGGTTTTACTTCGGAATTTTGCGAGGTTGGATAGAGAGAAGCTCAACAGGGATGCACAATCTATAGATTGGACTAGCATTCTTGAGGCACCGACAGTAGATGATAAGGTTGCTTTGATAAATAAGTCTTTATTACAGCTCTACGACTCGCATGCGCCTTTGAAAGCTGTAAGAGTTAAGCGTCCACCAGCACCGTGGGTAACTATGGGGGTTCGGATGGCAATGAGGCGGCGCGACAGGGCTTTCCGTAAGTATAGAAGAGATCGAAGCGAGGAGAACTGGGGTCTGTACAAGCTTGCAAGAAATCGGTGTAACCAGATGGTGAGAGTTGCTAAACGCCGATACATCTGTGAGAATGTTCTTAACTCTTCACCGGCTAACATTTGGAAGTTTCTCAAATCACTTGGCATAGCTAACTCACCATCCAATGTTTTACCTCCGAATGTGTCTCTGAATGGCCTTAACTCGCATTTTTCGGCAACAACCAGTCTGGCCGATGATGTAAGAAGAGACACTATTCTTAGAATATCTTCCACGCCGGCACTTTCTCCAAATACTTTCTCGTTTTCCCCCGTGACTGAACTCGAAATACTCAAAATTTTTGAGTCCTTGAAGTCAAATGCTATCGGATGTGACGGAGTGAGCAGGAAGATGCTCACCTTAATCCTTGATAGTGTTATTCCCATTTTTACACATATAGTTAACTTTTCTTTGTACTCCGGTGTTTTTCCTCTAATTTGGCGTAAGGCTTATATAATTCCTCTTCCTAAAAATCCAAATCCCGGTATAAGAAGTCATTTTAGGCCCATCTCCATTCTCCCTTTCCTTTCTAAAATTCTAGAAGCAGTTGCTCACAAACAAATATCTTCGTTCATCTTTAAAAATAACTGTCTTACTGAATTTCAATCTGGTTTTCGTTCTGGACATAGCACATCTACCGCTCTACTCAAAGTCACTGACGATATCAGGTCTGGCATGGAAAATTCCAAGTTAACGGTTTTAATTTTAATTGACTTTTCCAACGCATTTAACACCGTTGACCACGACATCCTTCTTGCCATTTTATCACAGATAGGGATTTCGGATTCATCACGGGATTGGTTTTCGTCTTATCTTCGTGGTCGCCAGCAGGCGGTTTGTATTAAGCAGGCATGTTCTGACTGGTGTGATCTGTCGACTGGTGTTCCACAAGGCGGTATACTCTCTCCTTTACTATTTTCACTTTTCATAAATTCCATAACCAACGTCCTGAAATGCTCTTACCATCTGTATGCTGATGACTTGCAACTTTACGCTCAAGCTGATGTCAACTGTTTGGATGACTGCATTTCCACCCTAAACGATGACCTGCGTAGTATTAGTGACTGGTCCAGGCAGTTCGGGGTATCAGTTAACGTGAGCAAATGTCAAGCCATGGTAATAGGTAGCGTCTACCATATGCGTAGCCTCAATATTCATGGTCTTGTACCTATTAAATTCAATGACATTACTATTCCTTTGTCACCTCACGTTAAGGATTTGGGTTTAAATATCGACGATCGACTAAGCTGGGAAAAGCAGGTTAATTTGGTAAGTCGCGACGTTTCCGCCACGCTTCGTTCTCTCTACAGATTTAAGCACTTTCTTCCGTCTAGCACTAAACAACTGCTGGTCCAAGCTCTTGTGCTCCCTATTATTGATTATGCAGATGTTTTTTACTCTGATGTATCCCAAAATCTTCTGAACAAATTGGATCGACTTCTGAATAACTGTATTCGCTTCGTATATGGACTTCGAAAATATGATCATATTTCCTTGTACCGTTCTCAGCTTAAATGGCTGCCTATCCGCCAGAGAAGATCCCTCAGATCACTCTGCTTGCTTTACTCAATTATTAATGATCGTTGTGCTCCCAACTATTTGATTTATATTTATGTCATGTGTCAATGTCAATAACCAAAACCAAACTGATAACCAAAATAAATATGAAATAAATAATACAATTACAAAATGCATCTAATTCAATGTACTTAAAGTTATAGAAGATACAAATCAATCAAAGATTTTGAAATTCTTGGAAACCAATTTGTTCAGAGAACTCCAAGAAATCGCGGAATGACAGAAATTTGAAAAATGGGAATCGTAAATAGTAAGGATTTCATATCTAGGAGAAAAGTGGATGAAGCAACAAGCAACTCCAGGAGGAGCAATGATGGGCATGTGTATCAGGCTAACTTATTGCCTATGCATATCAGAATTATCAGAAGATTACATATTAAAACAGTCGCTGGAATCTACACCTGCAACTATGTGCATAATAATTGAATCTTTGAAACCCTAGTTCACATAAATACTTAGACCTTTGTTTAGTCCTAGCTACCGCATTAGGTTAAGTAACCTGTAATGGTAGATTAGTGTGATTATTAAATAAATAAATAAATAAATAAATAAATAAATAAATAAATAAGGTCTTTTCAGATCCTAGGCAGCTCGCACGACCGTAACCTTCGTGCTGCTGAAATCTGCTCCTGCAGATACCTCCTCACCGTACCGGTTTTATGTCCAATACTTTCGTGGTTACGGCAATTAGACTCTGGAACGCTCTTCCCCTCGATATCAAAAAAGCTCCGAGTAAACTTTCTTTTAAACGGCAAGTTCGGGAATACTTTTTGAAAACTCTTGTTCCATAGGTTTTCCGATTATTGATATAGTCGTCTTGTCATATTATATATATGTACGTATATTTTATTTATATCTAAGTACATCTATTAAATTATATATCTAATATCATCTATGTATATAGTTATATATTTTCATATGTATTCGTATTGTTTATTATTAGCGATAGCTATATTAAGTAGTAGTTTTAATTGTTTCGTTTTCTACTGTTGTACCTATCCCAACTGTCTTTCATTATACAAAAGGTTGACTGGTAGATAATGCCTCGCGGCATTAAGTCCGCCTTATGTACCACAATTGTACGTAAAAGATTAAATAAATAAATAAATAAATAAAATGTTAACAAGTTTGACACTAAAATTTACGATTGACTTAAGATATGATGATCATTTAAAATACACGTTTACATAAATCATATTTTAATATATTCATGTTAAAATGACGGAGTGTTTATGGAAATAAGTTTTTAGTGTTTCATTAAATATACAATAAAGAAATGTGATGCTTGTCAGTAAAATGGCGCTTATTTCAATGTCTTTTTTTTTTGGAAACAATTTATATCTACCTACGTTTCTACAAATAATAGTAGCAACCTCACACAACTACGTCCCTTTCACACCCGCAGTAACATCACTTCTAGAGGTGGCTATACTTCTTTATTCTTTAGGTTCATCATCGGCCTAGCCATTTCCCAACTATGTTGGGGTCGGCTACCAGTCTAACCGGTTTCAGCTAAGTACCAGTGTTTAACAAGGAGCGACTGCCTATTTGACCTCCTCAACCCAGTCACCTGGGCAACACGAAACCCCTTGGTTAGACTGGTTGTCAGACTTTTCAAGCTTCTGACTACCTGTAACGACTGTCAAAGATGTAGGAATAACAGCCGGGATCCACCATTTAACGTAACTTCCGAAATACGGAGGAACTCGTTATGACAAATATGGTCACCCATCTACGGACCAACCGCGTCAAGCATAGCTTAACCTGTGATCGAATCACTTATGCGGTTATAGTTTAGCCACGAGCTCCTCATGTATTTTTAGGTTATACCTATTAATTACTCACTGCACTCTATATTTTTTTTATTATAGTGTACCTGCGATCAAATATATTTGCGTGTAACGATGTGTCTTTGTGTTACAAAATATTGTGTTACCTTATATTAAACTTTTAGCAGCGATTTAAAAGCTATGGAATCTACATTAGTCTAAGAAGTTCAATTATATATAAGTACTTACTATTTTTCGTATTAACTTCAAATGAACACAGAATGATACTAATATCGGAAATACGAATAAAAAATATTGTTTGACACGCCTATAAAGTTCCGAGATTGTTGACATCAAAATGTCTGCGAATAAATACAATACTTAGTGACAGGCGAATGACGTGAAGTGTCGTTTTATGTTTAAATTTAGACAACAATTACACACTCGTGATTGGTTATGAGCAGATAATTTTAAATAGCGACCCTATTGTTTACGAGATAAGACTTAAATTGGAAAATACAATGGTAGATATTTTTTTTTTAATTTGGCTTATTATTTGCGAGTACATGTAAGGCTTTAAAGGTCGATAACTTTTTTTTTATCAAAGTTTTAACAAAAAAGTCAAAAAACAAAAGATTACTTATTTACCTTCCAGTACATTTTTAATGACGTATAAAATAAGTATTAGCTTCGATAACCTGAATGTGCACTTTTCTTGTAGACAGTACCCAGTTTAAACACTATATAAAAGATTTTATGACATTTGCGTCTAGAAAGCAGCACTAAACCATAATTATCTATGAAAGTGTCAATAAAGATTAGATTTATAACAAAACCAGCCAGTTATGTTAATTCTGCGGTCCGAAACTATAACACACGTAGATTTACGAGTGTGAAAAATTAACAAAAATCGATTCTTTTATTATTCGAATTCAAAAGATTACTAAATTAAGAACTCGATTATTAATCGAGTTAACATATAAATATCGATATTATGTTAAACAAAGTTGATTAGATGTAAATCGGTTGAAATTATGGGGGGTCGAGACACTTGTTGATTGAGTACCTTTTTTACACATCCTCTTTTTATTTATCGAATTAATTTTAATTTCTTTATCGATCATTGAGCGGAAATCGATTGGTTGCGCTTAGTTATCGATATAGATGTCAATGGGGACGGTGAATCGGTTATTATTAGAGTAATTAGATAAGTACCGTTTACGTTAATTAATTATAATTATTGTAAGTGTCGATGACCTTCCCAACATGATCAATTAAGATATTTTTTTATTTATTTCTATCTCTCCACTGTGTATCCGTCTATCTGTGCGACCGTTTGTGGGTCTGCCTGTAACCCGTTTGTGTTTTCGAAGTAAATATAAATATACTTGGCGCTAGACTACAACTTATATTAAAATTTTGCTTCTCTTTATATCATATTCGTACGGAACCCTTGTGTCCAGAGTGCAAGTCGCAATTGCACGCTTTTACTTGAAGCATTTTTAGTCAAAGTTTCCCGTTCCTTCGTATTTTACGAAAATTTATTAAGGAGTAGAATACATTTACTTTTATAGCGTCTTTTCTTGTACAGTTATTTTTCTGTGATGTTCAAAGAAAAAACATCCGTAAGCAGGTCTAACCCCAAAATACCAAAGAAAGAATTTGGTCTCTCTGTTCATCCTTTGAGGCAAACAAGCGTGATGATTTAGACTTTATTTATTTATTTTCAAAGAACGGCACATAATACCACTTACACTTTGCTTAAAAAGTTACATTTTAAAAACTTACTCTTATACTATCTACAAACAAGATTAGTGAAAAAGACACAGTATTCTAACTAATTATTTCATCCATTATCCATTTCACAAAACTTCAAACATTCCAACATAAAAAATCGCCTAGCACTCGATTCCCTCGCAAACACGTCACACTCTGGTATTGAATCCAGGAAACGGTTTAACAATTTCGAAATGCGTGGAACTGTAATTTTGAAATTATGATATAAATAAAAATCTTCCTTATTTACTTTGCCTATGACGAAAACCAAATAAACCCAAAACCCAGTAGCTATACTGTCAGCTGAAACATTATCGACAATGATCAAAACAAAATGATTTATTACGTTTTTTCTCTTCACTATTTTATCGTGGCAATATAATTAATGTTCACGTAATAACAAATTTAACTTTTCGTTCTAAACACCTTTATTTTTATAAACATAAGATCGAAAATCGAACAACGATACCACTATAAAAAAAATTAAAAACAAGATTATATTTTCGGTTCAAATTTGAATGGTGTTAATCAAATGAGTCTTAATCCGTTGGGATTAGATTGAGATTTGATTGAGGTAGAGTTGTAAGTGTGTTTCGGGTATGTTTGTAATAGGTTAAGTGCAAAACCACGCACAGGCCAGTAAAGTTAATTGAACTTATAGTGTGACCTTTAGATGTATGGAACACAATTTGTTTTTTCTTTTTTATTGATGGCATGGGACGGAAGAGGTTGTAAGCAAATCATCGAGTAATAAAATTTATTTTTTTTGCTCTTGGCTGTATCTGTATTAAAGTTTGGAAGTAACTGTTTATTTTATAAAAGTTATGACTATGGGAAGTGGAATTTAATAAATTAGGAAAACCTTGTTTGTTTAAATTACAATACATACCTTTCATTATCTATTTTAAGGTGTTGGCTATAATAGTTGTATGATACCGCTTGTACCGGGTTCGATTCCCCCGTAGCACAAGCATTTGTGTGATCCACGTATGCTTGACCTCCATCTGGACATCTTATGCATGGGACTTGATTGAAAAAACAACCACGACACAAAGACTAGATTCCTTAATGCGGGAGTCGTTAAAAAATAGAGTATACGATTTCACACTTTACAATTTATCAAAAATCTTTTCTGCTTCAATAGAGCCGTCTAATCCCCACCTAATTGACTTACGAACGAACTTTTTATATCCTAAGATTACCTAGATGACGCAGCATCACACATGGCATGCTCAAAAGTAATAAACAGTTTCGAAATCACCAACAAAAGAAAGCCTAATAAAAAAAACAATAAATAAAAGAATCGAATAAAAACAGGCGAAGAATCGATTACACGGAATCGATACCAAATTACCATAATGATCACGCTAATATATGCTAATGACATTATTATGACCTCTAATAGTTCAATAAAATAATAATGTTTAAAGAAAAAATAATCTTAATTTCTTTATTAGAAATGTACCGCGGTCGGGTCACGGTTCAAACCGGTTTTTAAATCGATTCAATCGTACATTAAGATCGAATGATGAATCGATTTCTATGATCGAATCTTGTCCATGATTCTGTAATTTATTTCTCGCCGTAGTTTTATAGTAATGTTGCCGCATGATTAATTTGAGGCTTTTAAGTGAATATTTTTTTAAAAGGTTCGAGAAGAATGGTTATGTCGGCTCCATATCTTTTATCGCTTAAAATGTGCTTAAGGTCGAATCCATTGTACCTTATTGGCTGAAATTTATGTCATGTCTCCATTTGATAAGAATTTCCAGTCACTAGTGTATTTTTTAGTTCCGTTATGTATTTTGTTACTGTCAAATGTTTGAATCCGGGTGCACGGCAGTGCTTCCACCAAGTCGATTAAAAGAAATTACCATCCTTTTCTTTAATCCTTATTCACATCGAATAGATGATGTAGTACAACCTGGTGTCAAAACCACACAATTTTTACTGACAAGCCAAGTCAAAGCCAATGAAATTTGTGGTGTGTACATTGAAAAATTATCAAGTGAGCGTTTTTTTCCCGACAAGTCCTTTACAGTATTAAGCGAGCGATAATTACTTCATCACACGGACTGGAATTAAAAAAAGACGAAGTAAGATTCAAACTTTTGACTTTTAACTTGACAATTCAACAGTCTTACTACAAGGCTGAAATATTTGCAAAAAATTAAACTCTATAAAGGCTTATGGCTTTGCAATATTTGAGGCAGAAAAGCTTCATAATAATGACATAAAACTTAGATAGACACTCACTGTTAATGAATAACAAATTGCTTACTTCAAAAAGGCTTAACTCGCACAAGAGATAGATTAAATACAAATTAAATAAAACTCATTACATTAAGCTTTTATGTAAAACAAGGCAGTTTAAGAGCTAATCCGGTTTCCGATGGCCGTTTCAACAGCCTGATAAATAAACTGATACCGATGATTTAGGACTTAATTGAATTACATTGATTGATTAATGGCCCATTAAATATGGGGGACGAATTCAGAATGTACTATCAATTTATTTTTAAGTATAGTTAGAACTAACTGGTCAATTAGAATCTTTAATCTTGTAAAGCAAACCTGTCGTTCGTTTCGTACGAGTGGCTGTTGGTTATAGCTGAAGAACTTTACCCCCCTTTAACGAATTTAGATAAAGTAGCTTATGAGTTAACCCAAGGTGTCAACTAAGTCCATACAAAATTTGATCGAAATCGATAAAGCCGTTGGGAAGTGAAGAGGTAACAAACACACACAAGTACAATTTATAATATTAGTGTGATGGTAGTTCTTCCAAGATTAAGATTAAGACATTCTGATCTTTTTCTGTACTCTTGTCAGTCAGAAAGTTGCCCTTATGACACATAAGGGCAACGTTGTGACGGAAACATGAGACGTACCTAAATTCCGTCCTTAAAGATTCGATGTATCAAACAAGCAGAAACATGAGACAATTACGTTGTTTTGTTGGCCACCTTCCGGCCTCACTATCAGATCATGTCGAAAACAAAAAATATTATAACTTTCATGAGACGGATTTATCACTCACGCGTATTTATCGGGATAACCCGAGTAGAAATCCAGTTCGATCCAAGACTAGCCTAAAATCAAAATCAAAAGTTTTTATTTCAAGTAGGCCGTTTTTTAGAAACTTGACAGTCTAGGACTATTCTTAAAAATACGCATCAATAAACCGTCATTAGATTATTACACTGGCTTGTTAAAGATTTAACACACCCTAGAAAATGTTTAACATTTACTTTTCAGGCCGCGTACTATTTTAGTATTCCGAAAGATCGTCATACCTTTCCATGTTGTTTACATGACCACATACAATATAATCTTATCTCTTATCATAGACGATAAGAGATATCTTGCTGATCTAATAGTTAATCAGTCTTTGACAGCTAGGATAATATAAAGGCTTTGACATTAAATACTTCACTATTCGTATTCAATGCCATTGCACAAAATTGATTTAGAAGTATGTTTTTGATTTGCTATTACTTTTGTACATGTGCATGAACTTTTTAATAAGCAAAGGTTTAAATAACGAAAAATCAAGTATGACGAAATTCTTACCATGTAGAGCAACTTTATTCTAAATTGAGATTAAATTAAAAGTGTTTATAGTCTACCTTAAAAGATATACGTACATCTTTCAAGGTTAACAAAGATGCCCTTTACAATATTCAATTTTAGTGAACATCTAGGTAGTTATCACTGTTACAACATAGCTCCACAGCAACATAATTATAACCACGCGGACAGAGTCACGGGCAATAACTAATACTGAATAAAAATGTGAAAAACAGTTAAAACCATAATGAACCGTGACAATAATTAACGAAATCATTTATCAAACAATCCCGTTGTAATCCTTGATTATGACAATATATTTCGCGTTTAGTTAGCAAAGGTGCGGCTAAATTAACAACAGCCTTATATGGAACGATATTGTTGCTGAAATTGTTAATAGTTGACAGCGTTATTTGAGCCTTGGGTTCCGCAGGTATCTTGTTAACTTGATTTATTGTAATTACAACGTTTAAACTAACGAAAAGCACGATAAGACTCAATTATGAAAACGGAAAATTAACGTGATTGTAAGAAATGGAGCGATCCTAGTATATTAACAATTGGTAATCTTTTCAGAGTCTAACCTGGGATACTGCTTTCTTAAATTAATCTCTCACTAGTGTAGGTGTTTCAAAAGTCTTATTTCTTGCGAGGCGAAATTATTCTGAAGCAGCCTACTACCCGCACTAAGATATTTAACCATTGTCTCGCGAAGGGTTTCACAAAAATTCAAGTCATTTACAAAGGTTGTGCGACTGAGAACAAGTGATCATGTATCAAAAAATGCAATTTCCTGTGCGGGGATTGAATCCGCAAAATGAATTTGTCTTATTGGTTTTAACACTGGGCTATCAGCGAACTCTTTAAATTAATGTTATTGCACTATATTGGCTTAGTCTTTATTATCCAAGCTGAAGTTTCGAATACCTCATATTAGACACGTGACCAGGGAGGTATTCAAACGTACGCTTAAAATAATAAACGCAAATATTATCTATGTGAGAATATTATATTAACGGTATACCAAAAAAGACTATCTAAAACCTTAATTAACGTTAAATATAACAAAACAAAACGCATTAACAAAACAAATGTTTCCTTTAATCTATAAAATATCGCTGAACTAATACAGTTCCATTCAATAAAAATGTTCATAAATAACACAACACAAACTTATTTAATATGCATAGAACATTAAAATCAAGAATTTATAGGAAAACCATAATACTGTTTGACATTTGACATAATTTACGAGCCGCCATTAATCATTAAAGATATGTTTATTTATTGAGAACATTTGATTCGCATTTTATGTTAAGCATCTGGGTTCTTTCTTGGTATGTTCGTTTTTTTTTATAGATTTGGTATTGTGTATTACGCTCGTTTATATCCAGTTCCCGTAGTGTCAGGTACAAGGGCAGGATAAGCACTACTGTTTTTTTTTAAACCCACTCAGGTCCCTTTATTTGCCCTTCTTCTCCTGTCAATCTAAAACTGTTGCTGTTGTCTTCTACGTCCATTGCTTAGTACTTAGATCCTACTAATATTATAAACGCAAAAGTTTTATGTATGGAATTTTTGTTCCTCTTTCACGCGAAAACCACTGAACGGATTCAGACGAAACTTGGTACACGGATAGTTTATAAATAAGATTAATACATAGAATAGTTTTTATCTCGATTTTTTGATCCCGCTAAAACTTATACATAAATTAACAAAAAAAAGTCACCAGGGAACTCATGCCTGCGTCGGAGATCGAACCTACAATCGATGACTTTGTAATATAAATTCTACATAAAACCGCAAAGCTACATAAATACTGTTTACACTGAATTCGTGACCAGCGTGTAATGATTCACTTTAAGTTATCATTTCTATAAGTAGAGATGTAAATATTATAACACAAAAAAATGTTTAGAAGTGTCTTACAAATTGGATTTGTAAAGGATTTTTTTAAATCCGCGTTCTGTGTTGATCTTATTTAAATAAAATTGTTGATATTATTATATAACAGTACCCATGGCACCAACACGTACAAGTTATTGATTGCAGCAAAAGGATTTAATGTGGTAGATATTAATAAATGTTATAATATGTATTGATAAAGAATAACATAATCGTTGAGGCAGTCCTCGAAGGTGGTGTGAGGATCTTGTCAGATATGTAAGAGGGCAAAAAATCCAAAAGACTGTAATTTTTGGAAGGCGAAGGAGAAGGCCTATACACAGCCGAGAGATCTAAGCTCGAGAACTAATAAGAACTAGAAAAAAAATCAACTACGTCAAAATATATTTTTTTTCGTTTCGTTTCGTTTTTTCTTCTTTTCTGATTCACCTTTTAGAGTCATAAGCTGTGTTTATGCCAAAATTCATCCAGTTGCAGAGACAACTAGAGAAGAGGCAACAATCATACGCTCAGAACTTTCGATTTAATATTTCACAATGGCGTCACATTAGTGTCGTGAATATGAAATATTTGTATTTTATGTTTCTTTTTTAACGTTTGATCATAAACGTTTACTAGACTACTTCATATGGCGTCTTCAGATATCATTACTCAGCAACTTAATCATTCAACAAATTAATAATTATAATATTCACAATATTTAAACAAACTATGCAACTTATCAACTTTATTGCCCATTTCCCTTTAATGGAACCCCGCGGTGTAACGCCCAACAATTTGTCAAAAAATAATTAATGTTTTCTTTAATAATAAAATCTTAAGAAATTAACATAATTAAAGTTAACTTTAGATTTTTATAACCGGACCATTCATCATTCTTGTTAATTTAGTGTTTATTATAATTTATGACCTAATTTAATAATCTAATTAATTAAGATCTCGTGTTTTATGAGCTATAAAATAATTATATGAAAAAAATATTCAAATTATACGTCATGGTTATTGGTTTTATGTCTTTTTGTTGAATTTGCATAAGAATGTCGAATATACAATGGTAACGTTTATTTTTATTACCTCAATTTACTTTTTATTTAATTAATAGGATGCTTAAATTCACAAGCCTTCTAACCTTTATTCGTATAGATTTTGAACGTAGGTGTACAAAATAACACAACACAATTTCATGTAAAATGTTGCCAAGACGAGCCCATATGACTCGCACTATCGAAAAGTTATCAGATCTCATGTAGAGCCAAGCTTCTAACACTACACGCCCGAACTGAAAAACTTTTTTCTTTTCTAACTTTTTTGACTAAGGTGTCTGGGCCATTTCATTTAAGGTGAAAAATTAGTTCACTGTTCATTATTTTTATGTTATACAATAGTTCTCGTAGTAACGAACGAGATCAAAGTTTTCTATAATAATACCGGTCAAGTGGGAATGGACGGTGGGGGTTCCGTAAAAGTAGGCTACCAATAAATTAATTTATCACCCAACATATTTATGACCGTAACAACGGAGCTTACACTCGATCCGTATTTGAAAAAAAAATTTCGAATGGCTTTCAAGATTGGTCTTCTGTCACAAGGATATAAGTACAGACAGCGGTGCCTCAGTAATAGGGTCCCGTTGTTTTAAACCTTAAAAGCCCAATTTTTGTATTGTTATTAACACACATTTCTTTTTTAAATTACAAGACTCACCTTGTGAGACTGAGGTCAAATGATTATACAAATCGTAGAAATAAATCTATTAAACAAGTGAATTATTCGAGACAAAATTGATGAGTTTCCATTTTCTAGTAGTGTGTACTTAATAGCAGTTATTTGTCAAACTTTTTATACGTCTGACGTTTTTAAAGATTAATATTATATTCGTATAGGTATACTTAGCGAGGCAATTAGTGAAAGATGTAATCATTCAACAAGGTTTCATTGATTTAAATTTTGGATGGAAAGGAAGTATTAATTTGTTTTCAGACATACTTTTCAATATCATCATCCTAGTTTTTTCCCTACGATGTTTGTGTCGGCTACCAGTCTGACCGCATGCAGCTAAGTAGGTACCAATGATTTACAAGGAGCAACTTTTATCTCCCTCAATCGAGTTTCCTAGGTAACATGATGCCTCTTTTTAGCTCCTAACTAACCTTAAAGAACACCCCTGACAGTCGTTAAGGATAAATAGAAGCCGGGAATAAAACTTTTACACAGGTCTTGTATGTCTATTTGCAACGATCTTGCTCCTAAACTTATCAACTAATTTTGATAAAACAAAAGTAGGTGACTTTTGGTATCCGAATTTTTTGTCATGTTCGCAAAAACTAGTTCTTTACGGCCATATTTAAGCACTACATGAAATCACCTTTAAGTGACCTGCTTTTAATTTGGCCTTTTGCCTCGCACACTTCTGCTCAAATAGAATGGAATTTTACAGCACGATTCTGCCATTTTCACAAAACACACATACATTTCACTAATATACCACCGATCATCTTCAAGAAACAAACAGATACTTCACACAGTTTATCTCTGCCTACATTTCAGTCTGAATCTTGACTATAATTAAACAATCATAATTCTTCAAGGAATGCGGTTGGCAGTGTTGCCAGCAACCATCTCGTTTCCTATTACTTGACAAATTGTAATGCACATTATAAGTACAAAATTATTGACAGATTGTACCTGTGCCAAAATTCTATTCAAATGGATGAGGACATTATAATTTGTATGAATAAATTTAATTTCAATGTCTGTCTGTTTGTTCAAATTAGTTCAAATAGAGGAAATGAATGGCTTCCGGCATGACAAGCATACGATTTTCAACCCACTTCTTCAAAAAGGAAGAGGTTTTAAATTTTCTGTATTTCTTAATGCTTGTCTGTTAAATTTCGGGCTGTTTTAACCGATTTTGCTTATGCTTTTAATTAAGCAGAAATAGCTCTTATTTACTAACTCCGTTGGCTCTTCGACCCAAATTGTGTCTTGGCTTCTGATACGACACTTTACCCGATCCTTGGCCACTTCTCTCCACTCATCGGCGTCAAGCGCCCGAGGATCCGCCTCAATTGTGTCACTCAAGCGATACCTGGGTTGGCCAACAGGGCGTCTACCTGTTGGTCATCCCAGATACGCTTTCTTTACAACGCGATCTTCTCCCATCCTTTCGACGTAGCCGAGCCATTTGGTCCCATAAAATTTTCATCCACTTTCGAGTAGTATTTTTTAAACGCGGATAAAACCGCATGCTGTAACTAGTAATACATTTATAACAAATATATTTTAAACAAGATATCTTAATGTTTACATGATTGATGACAGCCGAGTTGTGTGGGTGGCGTGTCGTGGGTAAGAGATTAGGGAAGCCACTTCTCAAGCATGATTATAATTGTTCTATTGGAGAGCAAAGTCCTCTTAAACGGAGATTTCGAGAAAGTCACGATGAACATTACGTAGGCTGTAAATGCGTTTGTGAAGTACTTTTACGACGTGAAGGCTTTTGGTACTATTAAAAGAAGTATAAATGTGACTGTTCAATGACTACCGATAGCCGAGTGGTTATGGTCACCACGAAATACCTAATGAGCGCAACGTGTCGCGGGTTATGTCCCCGAAAACAATCAATTGAAGTGAGATAGATTGGTCATTAATTCAGCTTAAAGTTATACTAAGATTAACATGATATCATCACTAAGCAATATAGGTAGTTCATAAAAAACCACACAAAAACTCATAATCATTTGACATACTTGCTTATTACATTCAATTTACATACACAAGTACAAAAATAACCAATCATTATAATTAAATAAATATTCAAATTTCAACTTCAACTCATTAGGTACCAACATAACTTTCTCCAACATAACACCAACTGTGTCATATTTATTAAACATCAAAAGATATAATTAAGCGCTATTCATTGCGCACGCACATATGCTGACGGTGCAAATGTCTGAACAATTAAACAACGGCATTCATTCACGTTTCTTTTGTGGATCTATTGAAGATAAATATGTGATATTGAATTTGTATGTAAATAGGTATTATTAGTTTTCATTATTGTAATAAATGTAATGTAATGGAGAAGCTTGTGGGTAAACTACAACTGCACAAGTCGATCGATCACAGGTTAAGCTACACTTGATACGGTCGGTCCGTGGATGGGTTACCATCTATGTAAAAACGAGTTGTAACGTGGTAAGGCAGGCACGTTACATTGTTGCCCGGCTGTTATTTACACTTCTTTAACAGTCCATACTTTGGTAGTCAGAATCTAGAAAGTCTGACAGTAAGGGTATCGTATTGCGTAGGTTACTGGGATGAGGAGCTAGATGGGCAATCGCTCCTTGTAGAACACTAGTTCTTAGCTGCATCTGTTTAGACTAAAAGCCGAATCCAACATAGTTGGGAAAACGCTTGGATGACGCTGCTTAATTTCTAAAAACTTGATTACCGAAATGAGCATTCGCAAATGAAAAGAGGCGATAACCCCTGAGTTTGTTTCGACGTTTCTCTCAGGGTAGCCAGCTAGGAAATGTCGACACCAGGTAGTTTAAAAAATGACATTTAAAAGTGACGTCTATCATATTTGCAGAATAAGTTATTTCATTTCAAATACACCGTGATTTTTTAGTCGTCTTCCAAAAGCAGCCTAGTTCATCTATCCAATGACTAGAACACGTTCATGATAAAAAAAATAGTTATTTATGAGATTTGAATAAATTTACAATGCAATTTTTATTCAGTATTATGATGCAATTCGTAGTCTTTTAGAAACACAGCTCTGTTGCGAGTGCGGTCCGAGCCTTGTAACAATGGTGAGGGGCGCGGGCTGCGGCGTTTTTATCATTTTTTAGAGTATATGTCAGATTTCTCTTGTTTAATTTTTCTTCGTACTTATTATCTTAGTTGATGATAAAAAAATAATAATCGCGCCTAGGGGTATTTTACGTCGCATACAAGAACTGGGCTTCTTTTGTAAGACGACTAAAAAATCACCGTGTATAACCGCTGGATGAAACTGTGCCGTGCTGTGTACAAACATTTTTGCAGACGTGGAAGAGAGATGCTTTACATTGTGTATAGCGCTGTCTCGCTTCCACAACCATAATAAGATAACTTTAAGACGTGGTGGTAGACTCCCTGGTTTCCTTATAAGTCGTAAACAGGCAAAATTAAATAACTACATATTATTATACACATACACGTTATTACGATGTACTCATATAATATTGACAATATTTTATCAGTGCAAACAATCTGACAAAGGAACTGAGTCGCAAATGCTTTTTCACTGAAATCATTCTTTGTTTAGCCGCATTCTTCATACTGAGGAATCCTAAGAACTCTGTTAAGTCTACAAAATACATGTTATGAATATATAATATCATTTTGTTACTATAAAGCAAAAAGTTTAATAAAACATAAACGTGGCTCTGCAAGCTGCAAATCTAAAATGATCCCAAAGTAAGATAAAACTATCCTATGCGTTAATCCTGGTTATAAACTATCTATGTACATAGTTTGACCTAAATCCGTTCAGTGCTTTTTGGGTTGCGTGAAAGAGGAAAAAGCATCATACATAACAAACTTTCGTGTTAATAATATTAGTAGGATTCATACCGAGTTATTTTTATACAAAAGTCGCTGACATAGGCCCATTTTATTTTGAAGTGTTTTTGGGTCATTTACCATGTCAGTCTTTTTGCCTACAAACTCAGTTAAAAATAAGGCGAGACTAAAAACCAACATCAATAATAAATCTTACCAAAACCCAAAAATATAGGTACCCCTGAAATATATACCTAAGTTGTTTATTCGGTTAGAAGCTTAGGACAACTACCGAAACATATTCTCATAGGTATATTAAAAATAACCGACATTTAATGATCTATTTACCTATGGAACAAGACGATCGTTAAACAAATTATAAGGTGAACTCCCCAATTATCGGTCCAAGCCAAAGATAATTTACAGTTTAATTAAAAGAGATAATTAAGTGTTCCGATAAACTTAATTTATGATAATTAAATTAATGAAACGGTGATTTTAAAGGTTTTTTATTCAAAACTGGTATTAAGAGCTTTGTTTATTTAATAAATTGACAATGAGCGTAAGTTTTTATTAAAAATTTTATATTCTATTTAAATTCAGTACTTTGAAGAAATTAGTTTATATGAAAAATATTTAGACACAAATAACAGGTTCTAATTAATACAATAAGCAGTCACATATACAGATATTAATTAATAAGTTTTTCAACGTTTGCAAACAAATGCAAGTCTGACAATAACCACTTATAGGTACCTCAAATAATTACGTATACGCAAAATTCCGCGAATACCTTAAAAGTAAATGGCGCCGTCGTCAAATGTTTGCTTTTTATGCAAAATATGTTATTTTTTTTGAAGAGCTTAAAGGATGATAAATATGACCTTGGCTCTTACTTATACCACGGCTTTTGTCATATAGATAAATAAATTACTCCAAAAGTTTTTAACTAAATAGTCCTTAATTTTATTACTAGGTAATAGTAATTTTACTAGACACTACGACTTATAAAATATCTCTTAAAACATATTATAGAGAAATTAGAGTCACTAGAGTCATAATCATACTCATAGTAAACATAATAACATAGTAGTATTAATAATAAAACTAGTGTATGTTTTATTTTTTCGAGTCATTATCAATATTCAAGATGTTTATCTTAAATGATAGTAATAGCTTATAATTTATTCCTTGTAGAGTTAGCAAAAAAGTGCCCGCGTTACGTCGGGGAGTGTTGGTAATGAGAGTTTTTTGTTGACCGTACTCTAGATATGTGGAGTATACACTAATCTGCATAATTGTTTTATGTGGAACAGAGTTAGGAATGATTAGAAAAGGCAAAATCACTTTGGTTTGATTTTTGGAAAGGCGGGGGAATCTACATGGACACCCGCTACCTAGAGGGAGGGAACGGGTAGTGTCAGACTCTTACAGACTAAACCTAAACCGATGTTCTAGGTCATCCATTTATTGGTGTTGGAGTAGGCAGTGTTTTTTTCCCAGATAGTCTAAAATTAATATTAATGAAAATATAACTATTATTATCAAAATAATGTTGTTATGATATGTTAATATTATTATTCTGTCTAGTTTAATAAACATGGGTAACATATCTGATTGTGTAAACATGAATTATCTAACATTAGTTGACAATGACCCAAAAATAGAAAAGCTAAATCTGTATTTATGTAGGGCAAGAGAGATAACAATAGAAAATTCTGCTAAAATATTTTTAAAAAGGTTTTACTATTTTTAAAAGAAATGTGTTGCGTATTTTTTATCATCGGCCAATGTATCTTTACACTAAAAAAGTTTTAGAAAAAGCGTTTGTGTAAGAAAAACACTAAAATTAACCATATTATTATTATAAACAAATTCCTACAAATATAATGAAAGTGATTATCTCAAGAACACAAGTTTTAGAGACAAAGTTAGCATCACAACAGAAGACTTAAGTGGCCATTCTTAGAGCAATCGATAGGACAAAAACTGAAATAGGCTAATCATAAAACAATCGCTCTTACTAGCTTTTTGATAAAAGAGAGTTTTAGAGGCTTCATTTAGTTTTGAACTATACAATTGTGCCTTCCTCTAAATCTTCATAAGTCTATAGTACCAACGCCAGTCCAGTCATATGGCTGTCAATGTTACATTATTTGTGGTCATTATTGTGACAGCGTAAACCGCTCCCACTGTCATGGCCGCCGTGACGTCATAGGATCCTTTTTTAAATAGCCGTGTGGTCCACGACTCAACTATGCAACTAGTAATATATGGCTTCTTAAAGATATGATATTTTATGAATCGCTTATTAATATCTACATATTTACTCTCTACTAATATTGTACCGTGCGGGCTGGTTCCATGAAGCACATAATAGGCAATTGTGGAAGGATTTGGGGGAGGCCTTTGCCCAGCAGTGGGACACAGTGGGCTAGATTTAAAAAATATAAGTGTAATGTAAATTTGTTTCGCTTTCAAACATACTATCATGACGAATCATTGAACTCATCTTATTTGAGTGATTAGAAGTAACACAGTGATAGACTACGCGGGCGGAGCCGCGGGCTACTGCTAATGATATATTATTGTTAAGCAGGTTTTCCAACAAATAACGTTGATGTATTATTTTATATTTTCAGTACTGCGGTTAATTTATATTACTTACATTTTGCAATTGTTAATAAATATTTCACGTTATTTTAATTGCTTATAAGTTTTTTAACGTGAATCACAATATTTTATTATTTATTTTTAACTTTTTATTTTTCCAGAATATAATGAGGCAATCCAGCCACTCCTACACAATTAAAACCCATACAATACACGACTTTACAAACTGTCAAGCAACATTTTAATTATCATAATGAGCGCACAAAGTAATGTCACCGTAATACTTTATGCCACTGACATTTAATTGTAATTTACATGTCCCGTTTTCATTTAACTTTCACTAAATTGTAATTTTATTAACGTCAGCCATCAATCTTTGGTATGGACTGGTTATTAAAAGATTGAGTAACGATCGAGGAAAATGTTGGGAGCCACTGATTGTCTGGGATTGAATTACGGGAATTTTGCCGGGATGCTGAACCTTTGGTAGAGTTCTTGAAACGTTTTGCAATTAAATTTCGAACGCAAAATATTTTGATGGCACACTTAATTATAGACTTTTAGATTATTTTAGATAATAATATCATTTTCAATCCATAATTATCATTTCCAAAACTTATTTAACTCGAACCCTTTATTAATCTAGATAAACATTTATAGTGTATCGCTACCTTGGAAGACAGAGATATACGCCAAAAAAAGTAAACAATTAATATTAAAATAAAATCGAGCGATTATCCTTTCATTGTACTGGTACCATGACGAAAACCTACCAAAACTATTGAATAGTATGGAAACCTTACTAGACTATTTACTAACACATAGTATGAACAACTTTGGCTAATGAACTAATATCCCATCTCGCCTAGCATGCTATTATCTCAATAAAGCTATTGTATTAACGCTTATCATTCCAAGAACTGACCGGCTGCGTTACAATACTCAGAAATAATCTGCCAACGAAATGTTTGCTTGTTCGATTTATTTAAATATTTCCTTGTTTAATATTTTAACTTTGGGAATTCACTCTCCGTTTAATTAATGTATGTGAATGAATATAAAGGAGTAACAATTATAACAGTTACAAGGCAATATGGCACCTCGGCTGGCCTGTTGGTCTAGTGGTAAGTGGCACTGATTGCTATACGGGAGGTCGTCGTTCGATTCCCACCTGGTGCATAATGATATTTTTCTAAAACGGCTTGCGCTCTAAGGAATTTAGTCCTTGTGTCGCGGGTATTGTGTATTTAAAAATATACAAGTATACAGAGGAGCTCGTGGCTAAGCTATAACCGCATAAGTGATTCGATCACAGGTTAAGCTATGCTTGACGCGGTTGGTCCGTAGATGGGTGACCATCTTTGTCATAACGAGTTCCTCCGTGTTTCGGAAGGCACGTTAAATTGTGGGTCCCGGCTGTTATTCTTACATCTTTGACAGTCGTTACAGGTAGTCAGAAGCTTGAAAAAGTCTGACAGCCAGTCTAACCAAGGGGTATCGTGTTGCCCAGGTAACTGGGTTGAGGAAGTCAGATAGCTAACATAGTTGGGAAAAGGCTAGGCCAATGATGACAAGTATACAGTTGTCTAGTACTTAAAACTCACATTACTACATTAGATAGGAAACTATTTTTTGAGGAAGTTCGTAATACTTTCAGAGAAAATATCGTTTATTTATGATTATACATGTTGGTGAACTTACAAAAGAGAAAAATTGCCACCGTCTTTTAAAAAACATACTCATATTTCATCGTCCATTGCTGGATTACAGTCATTAAACTTCAACTACTTTCGATCAGAACTTTCGTAAATTAAAATGAACGTAAACAGTTTATATTTAAGTGGCTTTCAAATATCAAGAAAAAGGGTATTCTATAAAAAAGTAAGTGTTTAATATACTTTATGACACAAATTACTAGAGGGGTTATATCAAAAATTGGATCAATAAAAATTCTGATTAGCTCAACAAATCATTAAAAGAATACAAAATATTAAGACTAGCTATTTCCCAACTATGTTGGGGTGGGCTACCAGTCTAACCGGTTTCAGCTGAGTACCAGGGTTTTACAAGGAGCGACTGCCTATCTGACCTCCTCAACCCAGTTACCTGGGCAACACGATACCCCTTGGTTAGACTGGTTGTCAGACTTCTCAAGCTTCTGATTACCTGTAACGACTATCAAAGATGTTAGAATAACAGCCGGGACCCACAATTTAACGTGCCTTCTGAAACACGGAGGAACTCCCTATGACACAGATGGTCACCCATCTACGGACCAACCGTGTCAAGCATAGCTTAACCTGTGAGCGTTTCACTTATGCGGTTATAGCTTAACCACGAGCTCCTCAATTAGCTATTTCAACTAGCTATTTCCCGCTATAAATAGAAAATAATTCCACAGGAACACAAAATAGGTATAAAAAGTCTATCTAACTTATATGTGTTTATTATGTCTATTGCAACTTGTACAACTTTTTGAATCGTTATAATTAACTCAAAAACGATGGCTCTTTATGTAGATTATTTTATAATCTACAATTTTTGTGAGGATATTTTGATGGTGAAACTTACCGTTTCGTTGAAAATTGTGAAAAACTCATATTTCTGTTTTTTTCCATACAGGGGAAAGATGGGATTTCAAATTTTATTTTTATAGATATTCTTAACAACCTTACTGATTTTCAAGGATATTTATGTAGCTTCGAATGTGTCAATTGAATGGACTAACTAACGTTTAATATTAGAAGGATAACATAATATCTTGGATCTAAAGACTTCGAAATAGGACCCCAAAACATTATGACGCAATAAAAAAACTATTGCCATGACTCCATCAAGGTAACATAAAACGGAACTATTAAAACTCGGATGAATATCATAGACAAAGCGTTTATGTCTGTTATATTTAACTGTAACTTTACTGTTAGTTGTTTTATAGACACCTTATTTGGTACCTTTTCAGAAAATACTAGGTTTAACTGTTGCAAACAATAGTTTAAACGCTGCAAGTCTTTAAATTGTCAAAACAGTGTCTATGGGATTCAACTTTTGAAAAGGCAACCGTCAAAAGAAGAAAGCTTTTTAATTCTCCTTTTATCAGTGAAAAAGCTTTTCCTACTTTTGGATAAACGCGAAATTTTCTATGTATGGATGTTTGGTCCTCTTTCACGATAAAACCACTGAACGAAATTAGACGAAACTTAGCACACGGATAATTTATAACCAGGATTAACACAAAGGATAATTTTATGAAAGATTTTATGTTCAGGTGTGATCATTTTCGATTTTTAGGGGACGAAACCGCGGGAAGCAGCTAGTTTTTTTAAAAAAAAGCTTCCCATTTCTTGAATCATGTTTTCTTACAAGATTCTGCTTACGACTGCTGTGGCTGTGTTGATTAAAACCTTAATATCTAAGATCTGCAAGGTTTTTTGTTTACAATTAATAACTCGTTACGCCGTTGTTTTGATTGAGTCAATTACTGGTCAGAAATTAGTTTCTTATTTCTCACGCTGCGTAATTATTACTAAAGAGGCTGATTTAATATTGTAGTTTGGTAATCTCATATTGTATTGAATAGAAATTGGTGTACAACAATTATTTTCGAGAAAAAAAATGTACATATTTTGCTTTTAATTAGAGCACCAAACTGGCCTGATTACTCTTATTCTGAACTAAAATGTTAATTGTAAAGTAAACAAACACTGAATTTAGATTATCATATTAGCTGTCCAATACAATGACTGGCTAGCACTACGTTGCTGGTTTGTACCCAGGGTCCCACATACACCACAATAAGGAAAGCAAATAAATTGAATTGAATAGGAAATTGAATTGACGTGATCAATTCAAGGAAGATTCCTTTGCTTTACGTTATTATATTAAGAAATAAATTTTAAATAACACTAAAAAACAATTAATTACAACTTTTCTGTAATAATCTTCTTCATAGACAACAAATAAGTCTTTATTTCTTTCCTCCCAATGACGGATGATCGAAAGATTGAATCCTTTGATCTCAAATCATGTTATAATTCACTCTTTGATACTATTTAGACCTCTCAAGGTTCATTGAACCCAGTTCATTAGGCGGCCTTATGAATTCAAATTAATGCCTTTGTATTTTTAATATGTATTTTTATTTATTTTTTGGTTTTTGGTTCCTTATCTATATCTTATATCTAGACAATAAAAAAAACAACTGCTGATTAAGTTATTAGTTACACCTAACATAATTATGAGCAATCCTCTTGAATATTTCAATTAATTAATTTATAAATATACGGGCAAAGGATTCCGACTAAATCACATAATATATTATCGTATATGTTGAAACAAATATAAAAGTAACGCAGCCCGTCTGTATGTTACGCTTTGACGCCTAAACTGCTTCACAAGTTATGAGGTGTTTTTCCTAATTAAAAATACAGACTTAGTCATTTACTGTTTCAGATTTTATAAGTAGGTTATAAGTATTTTTAATAACTGATCTTAATTTCTGATTGGTTATCTATTTTGATTGATAAATTAATCGTCATTTGCCAGTGAATGATAATTTTAAATTACATTATATTTAATTAGTTCACGGACACCTCATTATACTGTTCTAAATAATGTATTTTTGTTTATAAAATAGATTTCATAATTTTTTTTAAATATGTACTTTTTTGGTAAGTAAGTAGAGGTAAATAGAGCTTTTTAGAGTGCCTTAGCCAAATAACGAAAAAAAAAAGATGCCACAATCACCGATTCGGCATTTCCGTCTATCTTCACGACAGCCAATTTATTTATGCATATGCATATATAGGCAGGTATATATGCATATTGATAAATGCAGAACAGAGCGTCACGTTCACAGAATAAAGTATTTACTAACATGCAACTCTTAATGACTACGATTGAAGAAATAAAAGTTATTGAGTAATATGATCGAGTGTGTAAATTAATGTGAAGGTTAAACAACGTCGTGTTTGTGTGTTTTTATGTTTGAGATATTAGTCTTATACGTTTTGGTAGAAATTTACTTTCTATGATTTTGATTTTTATAGAGTACATGTTACGATATTATTTTTGATTATTTCTTATTTTTATAAATACATAAAACTAATTGGAAATCCAGTTTAAATGTGCCCACCAAATCAATAACAGATTAGATATTATTATTACTGTATTAATGCAGTGCAATCAAAAGCCCAAAAGTCAAATATTGAAAGAGAAATAAAGAAAGTTCCTTCCAATACCAAAACTCTTTCGATTATCGAACAACATTAAAACAAAAACTACATTCGAAAAAAGAACACCTCTGTTTACTTAATCAGGTAATCATAGACAAGTTTAGCATCTGTTTGCGATGAATAAAACTGTATGCTCTTTGGTTAATGACCTCTCATGCAAACTTACAAAAGATCCTCTTTACATTATGTCATGTATGAATGGCGTTTTAAACTTTTAATCTTTGCGTGTTCAATCATAATTAAGGCGAAGTATGTTTTTGTACAAATTATTATAATTGAAGTATTCTGAGAGTGCCAGAGAACGTCATAAATCACTTCTGTGTGAAATATTGAGTTTGATTCGGAGTTAATTTGGAATATTTTTTCTGTTTTTGATACACTATTCTGGGTGTAACAAGTATGTTATTATTAAATTATTAACACATTGAACTGAAATACATGTTTACAAACGTTAAATGTGGCAGAAGTTGTATTTTATAAAATTTACATTTATTTTTGATAGATCTTAACTTCCGTACATTTTTGGTGTTTAGCCACTAGATTAGCGTTACCTAATACAGTCATAAATAATACAGTCCTGGAAGGATCAATGATGATAATGAATTTATTTACATAAGCACAGCCTGCATTCCAGAAAAATCATAGTTTTAAGAAACTCCTATACAAATAATGACAACAACGTATTAATAAGTAGCAATAACATAATCATTATATATCTAACATTGCACTTCAAGAACTAGGACACACCGTTAACGAGCAATAAAAACTAATACGTCAGCAACTTCCCCTTAAGACGAGGTTTTTTATTAATCTGCTCTTAATCAATGAAGACGAATCAATCATGGTCCAAAGTTCAAATACAGTGGACTTGTTCATCAGACTTTATGAAACAAACTTAGTACTAGGGATTTAAGATTGCAGGCCTCGGTTAGGACTTAAGTCCGTGTTAAAAAAGGAATGCAGAGAGAGAAATAGAAAAAAGGAACTCTATGTCTTTAACTATAATAACTAAATTGCAGTGTCCTTTGTAGTATTTCAAATGAAAGAGGTTTGGGATTCAGAGATATGAGACCTCCTTGGGAGATTTTTAGTGTGTATTGTTAGATCTAGGTTCTAAACAGGTATTGTTGAAGAAGAGGGAACTAAAAAGAGGGAACTAAAATATAAAAGCTACATTTTTTTGTTATCTGACGGAATATGACTATTCTTTTGTTGGTACTAGGAAAAACTTGGATTGGTTATAATAATGATTTACCAATAAAAACCACCATTGGTAGTGTTTGGGTAGTTTGATGTCAATATTTCATTATACTTCACATACTCTACATGGTCAGTTATTTAGCTTTCTATAAACTATAGATGCATACCTACTATGTATCCAAATTTAAAACTGAGAAAAAAAAACGAAAAAACTGTCACCGAAAAAATAATTTAGAACTACTTTATCCTTATTGAAGTATAGATAAATTCGTCAAGCACAGCCACTTAGAATCTAATTAGAAAAACAATACATTTCGTAATCATAATAAAGCAATCACATATTCAACTAATTCTTCGCCACTTAAAATCTCTTAAATTTAAATTCTACAGACATTTAATCTGATCTCCCATTGTTTTGTTTTTTGCGACTCTTTTTGCAGCTTATGTTAAGTAACAAAGCACTCGAATATCTTTAACTGAAGCTCAAGTAGAAAGGTAATTCACAGACAAACTTTTATAGTTGCACAGTTTGAGCAAACTCTCACAGAAAGTCTAGCTTCCTTAAGATATGGAAATTAAACCACAATGACTCCAATAAAAAAGGAATTCAGCTCACCAACGCTTGGGTATGCATAATGCCAACCCAGGCAACAGGACCAAAAACAATAAAGAAAGTGCACGCATAAATCGACTTACCAGTTTTTGTTGAATCAAGATAAATTGTTGTACTAATCGACAAGATGTTGTACCCGTACCGAAACCAATTTCACCGTACCAAAACTTAACACAACACAAAATGCAAAGTTGCAAAACTAAATGTCACTGAACGAACATAATATCACAGAAAACTTTTCGTTGAAAACGTTTTAGAACGTTGAAAACACACTGGTCCACTGTTTTATTTATAATACAGAATGTTTTTGTGATTAAAAAACGATGATTGGATGATGCGTGGAAGGCGTAGCGTCGCCCTGCGCGAGCGCGGGCCGGTCTAAAACTGACCGAACCGGTCGAATCGCGGGGTCTCCGAATGAATCGTGACCGTTCTCCATTAGGCCCGATACACGCTCACTTCACTATGTACGTGAGTTTTTGTTAATATTACTCTTACTTTACTCATTGTTATAAACTCCTTTAAATGTTTTAACACTATATTTAGATTAGGTCCGTTTTTAGAACTGTTATACAATATATTCGTTTAGATATCTCGGTATTTCCGTCGCTCTATATTTAGTGTGTAATTAAGGGCTTTTGAAATGGTTTGTCTCGATTTTATCTCTTTTATATGAGATAATACAATCTCTGTAATCAATGAGGTATTTAATCAAAAAGACATTATCATACAGTGCATTTAATTTACTTTATTTTAATGTTCAGTATTTCGAGATAATTTGTTAACTACATTTGTCTTACTGCAAAGCAAAAGAATCACACACAGCAAACAGGATATGAGAGAAGAATTGATCTTCTCCCATATCCTGTACAGGGTATGAAGTGACAGTTTTTATCCAAGAAATTTTTAATTTTTTATGCAAGCTTATTGCATCTTAACTATTAATGAGCTTCTAACATCCGTTACCACCTATCTAAAGTTAGTCTCTCATTAGCAATAGCATCATTGTTTTAAATAACAATTTAACAGCAGTCATAAAGTTACCAATGTAAACAAATCATCAATTCTACACTATTGTTATGGTCTAAAATTACAGAGTACACAACATTCTTTACGATGTTAAAATATAGCAAATTAAAGTGTAGGTACTTTAATTTCTACAAATTGGATCATTAAATAGAGATCTCCTGACGTAATTCTAAAAAATAACATATTTGCAACTACTTGTGTCATAAATGAAATGAAGAATTTAAATCGGAGGTGGATGAAGTTATTAATGAAATGAGTCTTCGTATTGATCATCAGTAAAATAATCCCGAGAAAAGGGCTGTTATGATAAACGTAATATTGTGATTCAAAGGAGAAATTGATGCTAAAAGAATAACAGGGAGACAGAGAAGAAAATAATTGACTAATATAAGAAGAAAACAATGGGCACTCAGAATTTGAAAGAACAAACAAAAAGTATGTAGAGATATAAATTCTTTCATCTACAAATACAATACAAAAACGATGACATGAAGGAAGAGGTTTGACAAAAATGTTTTTAATAATACTCTTTTGTTTTTCTTACTTTTCAATTTCAATGTTAAAGAGGACACTTGTCCACCCAATTTGTCCTCTAACGGCACTAAAAATAACAAAAACACCATTAATATAAAATTTACGAAGTAAATCGGTTTCTCCAACGAGACTTTTGACCGATAAACATAAGATATGGCGGCATATCACTTGCAATCGGCAAACGTATGCTAGATAAAGATAATACACGAACACTGCACAATGTCAACAATAAAAACTCATATATAATTGTGGCGAACGTCTATCTAATCTGTTTTTGATATAGTGTTCCCGTTTTTTGGGTAATTAAGCATGTAGAACATTTTCTATTGATACGAGTATGTTTTTTTTTTGCTAAGGATAAATTGGCTGCGCGTTCCCAAAAACCGTTTCTTCACTTTAAAAAAAACATAGATTGAAAAAAAAAAAACTTCAAATGTAAGTTATATTAACGTGGTCCCAGAAAAAGAATGATTATTTCTTGCCTTATGGAGACAAATATGAATATCAGTACCTAAATCAATTTCCTCAATATAATATCACGCAGAGAAAAAGTTGAAGGGATTACGTTAAAGACGAAATAAGGCAGAGGGTGGGTGAAGGAGAGTAATAATTGCTGAAAACACGAAAAGTGGAGATGCAAGGAAATAAAAATACGCTTTACTATGATACCGAATAATTGGGAACAAGACAGGGAAGAACATTATGTTCCTAACAAAGATATTATCTACTTCCGAACTATTCTTTGCTAAGAACACCTGATGAGTTGTGGAGTACTAAATATTTTGTATAACAACTGTCAATTGTTTTGTAACGATTATCATGTTTAGTAACCACTCGTCCAGACAATTATTGATTGATAAACATTTGCAGCCAGTGCGTATTGCCAATGTTGTTTTGTCTTGAGTTTGTCTCTTTATGATATAATATTTATTAAATCCTTTTAAAGCACCAGGCAACATATAATAGTTCTTATTAATTGAGGAACAATTAAGTACTAGAAATGTTTCATTGACATAAATAAAATAAAAAAATAGTTTGCAACTGCATTAGTGTCAAGTATTTTTGTCATTGCAACATGTTGGGGGTAGATCCTTCCGAAGGACTTGAATTTTAATTTTGAGAAAATGTTCCCAGTTTGGTTGTTAGGTGTTCCTAAGCATTAGCATCCCTGTAGAGCAAATGCCTCCCATCTTCCTGGCCTATGGCTGACATAGGCTAGTTCATCGAAAGGGAATCGAATCGCCGCACCATCTTCTTTTGGACTTATCGCGGGATCTCAGGCCTGTACGAACATTTAAATAGAGACTTTATTTTTAAAACGAAGAAAAACGCAGTCCCTTTATTCTTATACAGCCGATAATGTATTTCGATAGTATTTTGGCTTCACCAAACGATGTACAAAACAACTGTATTTTATATAAAATATAAAAGAAAATGAGGTTGAGCACCAAATAGGTTAATGCAGTGTTTGATAGCGGAACTCTGGAAATAGCACAAGCGTTTCCACATCGCATTTTAAAACTCCCACTTGTTAATTGCTATCGGCTGTCAATGAAAGATTTAGATACGAATTAAAACGGATCGGAATTGTAGATCTAAAAATATTTTTAGCAAAGCATTTGTTTCGTTTTATTTTGTTTTAATGACTAGCTATTGTTCGCCGAAGCGCTCAGGTGGAGATTGGTAATCGAACTTTTTTGGACTTGACTCGACTCAATGTTTTGAAAATCAAAGTTAGCCAAGGCTAGCTCGGTTTTTCGCTTCCTTAGTCTAGCGATTAGCGAAACTTTTTCCCTTATACCTTACATCACACATAATTAATACCAGTTTGATCCATTTGTCTTTTCCGGTGATGGACTTAACGTACTAAGAGGTACACGGAAGAAGGTAGATCTGGAAGGTAAAGGACTAAGTTATATTATAAAGCTTTATAGACTTCATTCGTCATTAGTCTACTTTGAGTTAGTGAGTTAGTTGGGACTAGTTTTTCCGAATATTAAAAAGTACAGTAGGTACCATGTAAAATCTACAGATCCAAAAAATGTGAAAAATGTGTTGTATTCATCAAAACACTGCTGCATCAGAAATTTCTAATTACAATTGATTTACACGCACAGACAATCGATACTGCGCAATCGCAAAGAGGAAAAATTGCAGGTTTTAACAGTAACCAAACCGGATTGTTATCTAAATACCGATAGCTTTCAAATTAAAGTATGCTGCAATATTAGAAGTGGCTATTGTTTATTCAAAAGTAATAGAAACTCTTTCTGTTTCGTTTGTAATTGATTGCATTTTGTTTTAAGTGTTACATAATAGACATAATAGTCAGTACTAGATGGGTAATTTTTTTGTAAGGCCGGGTATCTTATGGGCTTCCCGCCTCTTCGGGGGAGGAAATAGGTGGTGTCAAACTTTCACTGACTTAACCTTAGCCGTGCATGGCAAAGCAATTCTTAATGCACCATCTTCCATCTTCATACACTACGGTGGTACACTACAACCTTGGTATTTTATACATAAACAGATAGCCCCCTTTGTGCTGATGATGAGTAACAGGTGTGGTCTTTCTAGTAATCTAAAATCCCCACATACCTAGGTCCAATTAATCTTCAGCAATATCTTTACAGATTTACCTCCTAAGGAAAATGTATTCTAAAATAGCAAGCCCTTGAGTATTCCCTCCAAGTTGCCTACCACCGTCTTGCTGCCACAACCATGAAAACTCCATGAACCCTGGCAAATACTAAGGAGAAGTCCTTCAGCTTTAAAGAGTTAGGATAGGAGACTCACAATTCTCTTTTCCCATCGACGATTTCAAACCAGGTAGGTACGGGTTCAAAACTATTCTTTTAATATGAAATGTAAGTTAACATTAAAAAAAAAATACGTTTCCATTTTCTTTTTTCTTTAACATTAATTGCTATTTTAATTCTATTTTACTTTTCTATTCATCGATATTTCACCGATACTCGAATGATTTGGACGTTTGTGATACTTGCGCATGCGCAAATGGACAAATGCATGCGCAAATGAAATAATATATGACGTTTAAATCTTGTTTTTTTTTTGTATTTGCGTGGGGTCTCACTGCAGCTGTCAATCAAGCATTTTATGATGATTTTGTTTGGATAAATATTTATAAAGAATCCAAGTTTCAGTTGCTAGAAAATTATTTTTGTTTTATACGATTGACTTTAGGCATTGGGTACGTTGAAAATTAGCATAAGCGATCTTAAGCATCATCAATAAATCAACGAACAAAGAAGAGCAAAGGCAACACAAGAAACCAATAAAAGAACCCGCTCACAAGCTAACAAGCTATGATGGCACAGACAGACAGACAAGTCAATCTAAAAACATCTCTCTTTTTGCGTCGGAGGTTGAAAACAAGATTGAATCTCAAACACAATTAATTTACACTTTAGACAATCCCGCTGTCAGTCAGACCGCACCTTTACCATCGATGTAACGGCTTCTTATTTCTCGGAAACGAAGAGATGCCCGCTCATTGTTTTTGTTATATTTGTTTTATTTTTAAGATTACAACCGTACACAGACTTATTTGATGAATGTTCTGTATCAAAGTAAAAAAGGAATGTGTGTGGGAATGCAATCTGGTTTATATTTTAGTAAAGATCATGAGTATACAATTCTTTTGTTTTAAACTTTGAAAGAACCTGCCTGCTAGTTGTTTATGATAGCTATAGTACCTATTATTTTCTTAGTGCTTTGTGATTCAGAGTGGGTAACAACAGAGTTCAGACTATAAAATTTTAATAACATAATTATTTTACAAATCAACGCCACGGTGCTACCTGCCACCCTGTTCTCCATATAAAAGATACGCAAACACAACCCAAAATACGATATTGTAAGGATATAAAATAAAAAAAAAACTAATATTTGTAAGCCGTCTTGTTGTAGTGCAAAAAGGTCAATGAACTTTGTTAAAATCTAATTACCCAAAGGCTTTATGCGCGGGACTTATCCTTTATAAACTTTCTATCTTATTGACAGCTAGTCACGACCAAATCCATTCAATGCAAATTAATCAGTTATAAAATTAATTCATAAAGATTGCGCAGTATTATTAGTCTATTCAAATAACGTAATTATTTATTACATTTTAGAACAGATTAAAAAAAAACTAGTGTACCTATTGTAGTAGCTATTTTTCAAGGTTTTTTTTTAGCTTCAATTTAAATTGCATTTTTCTGGCACTATTTACGGTATCAAAACGTTTTTCACCAGAAATTCTAAGCCATCTGTGGTTAATGTCAAAAGTTCAAAATACCGGCGCGTTCCAGAAGCAAATGATTGGCATAGGTTTGTATTTGTCTCTTTCTAACTAGACTCATATTGGTTGCAGGAAGTGAGAAGACAAATCTTTTATGTTCGCAGTAAAGTTGTTGTTGTATCCTTTCATTTAAAAAAATACTCGTCAATGAAAGTTGTTTGTACTTTGTGTTTGTTGGGCGTTTAACTTTAGGTTGTACGATTTCTTTTAAATTATGACAAAAACAATTAAAATATTCTGTTATCTATAACGAATTTCCCTTGAATTTATGTAAAATACAAATAAGCTTTAAGTTTTAAGTTAAAAAACTGAAATCAAACTAACTGTTAATTTGTAGGTGTGGCTGTGAAGTGAAATCTGTTTCAGACCGCATTTCGAAGTTGTTTGGGGGTGCGAAAGGGTGAATTAAAGCATAGTAATGGCGCCGATATTGGAATCCTGTTGGTCGCCATGTATTTGGTCATCAGACGTGAAGACTGGGAGTAAGGCTGTGGCGGTGTATACGGCAGCTATGAGTCTGGTGCTCATCACGTTTATAGCGTACCAAATGGATGGCGGAGACTCAACACAGCTTTGGAACCCTTTATTCGAAGCCGATGTTAGAGGATGTGAGTATTTTCCACTAGTATTTCATATAGTTTCAGTAAATATACTAGGAATCGTTGCTACCTGTTGAATTAGAAACTTTCTTGTTAACAAGTTAGGCCGAGTTGTTTTGATATACAAAGTTGGTGTTGGTGATAGTTAAGTTGTTATCAGACATCTGTATATGGACGCTATAGAATGTAAATAATAAGTTTGTCTGCAAAGAAATGAAATTTTGGAACCGCTCCTAGATGGCATTTGTTTAGATACTTGAGCAAAGGTGGGTCTTCAAACAAGTGTTTGTTTTGAGGTTTTTGACTAGTCACTTTTTCATCTTAAAACTGCGTTTTTAGACAATACAGATCAAGATTGTGAACCTTTTTTAATCACCCAAACTGATGAAGTATACCTAGAACCATTTGATCTGTCACAGCAAATTTGCCTTCTTCAATTAAGCTTACTAGCAATGAAAACTTCATTGATTTGGTAAAAGTGCTATGACTAAAAAAAATAGATTATTTTCATATAAATTTTTCATGAAGACCTCTTCAATATAAAATGTACTGAATAATGAATCTTTTTGTTACAGCCTTACAAGTATTTGGGATCATATTTATCATTGTTTTCACACTGCTCATCATTTTCTCAGTTTTGATGGTAAGTGATAATACATTTATTTTTTAAAAAAGCTACTCCCACTCTATGCAATTTAATCCTTGTATCCCAAACCAAGACAAGACAAAAGAAGCATCGGTCATCCAGCACCAAGATGGGCCAATGATATAGTAAAGGTCGAGTGAGCATGAGTGTGGCACAGGACCATAGAAATAGACATAAGAAAGGTCAGGCCTTTCCTCGCAGTGGCAGGACAAAGGCTTTGGATGATGATCTGAGACCAAAAGATTTGTGGTTGCCTTCTCGAGACCACAAATTTACCAATTTCATTCCCATAATAAAATATTTATCAAATTCCAGGTTATTGGTATCAACATATGGATGCGAGGCTTCATATTGCCATGGCTAGGAACCATGGGCCTGATAATTGTGTTCCAGCTGATGTTTGGACTCTGGCTTCTTGGAGGATACTATATTTATGTAAGTTTGTGTCTTCAAAATCTAATATTATGGTATATTCATTATTCAACTACATTCACACAGTGCATTATGCTATGTAATTTTGACATTATGAGACAACTGATAAACATACACAATTTATCTTGTTCTAAATACACACATATTAAAGATGAAATTATACCCAGACACAGAACCAATGATAGTGCTCATTAATCAAAAATTTCTCCTGGTTAGGAATCCGACGACCTCCGTGGTCGAGTGGCGTACGCACCGGTTTCAAGGTGTCGCTAGCTCTGAGGTCCCGGGTTCGATCTCCGGTCGGGTCAATGTAAAAATTAACATTTCTACATTGTCTCGGGTCTGGGTGTTTTTGGTGCCTTCTTTGTATCTGAATTACATAACACAAGTGCTTTAGCAACTTACTTTGGGTTCAGAACAATGTATGTGATGTTGTCCGCATTATTTATTATTATTTATAACTCACAACATCGGAGTATGCATATTTGCTCAGTATACAATTTTTTATTTGGTCTGTAATTGGTGCCAACTCCTATAGGCAAAGACTTCCTCATAGAATTAGCCTAATTTAATAGCTTTTTTTTATTATAAATGCCTTACATGTGATAAATGATCATAAGGATAAGTGAAAAGACAAGTCTGAACATGTCTGTTTTTAATATGAATGAAACGAAGAACATTGATGGTTAGTAAAAGGAGTGTATTTTTTGTTTTCTTAGTTAGATTTTTGGTAGCATAGGACATGTATTATAAGTGTGTAGAAAAGACAGTATTTGAAATAAATATATATTTATTATTAACTCATAGCAGTACTTAATAATAATATAGTACACACAACTTGTAAAATAGCTCTATAACCGTGATTTGTATGTTTATTTTATCAGTATGCATTTTTCAATCTTTCAGCTCGATGCCACCTTTGCTGCCCTGATTGACTTCCTTTGGATGTCATATAATGTAAGTATTACAGACCTTTTTTCTAACACAGCAAGATAAAGCATTTTGGGTGTAATCTGCTGTCTCAATTCAAAAAGTTCTTATATAAACCGATAGATGTCGCTGTTACAAGGTCAGAAAAGCGCCATCTAGCAATTTATATAAAACACTTATATTACAAACAACGTTCAATGCAGAGGGCGACACTTTCTATTATGAAAAATACGAAATACTTTGTTGCAACCCTGTTGCTAATTTAAGTTATACCTTATTTCAAGTGTTTTTAGGTTCAATGTGTATTTTAATATTTTTCCAGATCTACTGTTGGCTATGCGTGTTCTCGCAGTACCAAATCATATTGGAAATGCAGTCGCCCAACATAGAAATATTAGTAGAATATTAACACTAACATTTGGACAAGTGTTTGTAATGTAATTTGTTTATATCCAGAAACTAATCTACAGGTAGTGACAAAAGTGCTAAGCTACATCACAATGTTGGACAAGAAAAAATAGAAGATATAAATTGACTGTACCCTAGCCTACCATTATGCCTAGATACAGGTTTTAAAGAAATTTTACATGTTTTTAGTCTTTATTTCAATCAATTTTACTATTATAAATAGTTTGTTATAAATACTTAATGGAATCAATTTAAAAGTAAACATTGACTTGATGCCGTAATAATTTTACAAATTATGTAAAGAAAAATAATTTCAAATATAAATGTTATTTAAGTATATTAAGACTTAAGTGCCTAATAAATAGTTTATATTGCTGTAACGACTTGCTTTAGGATAAACGCATATTTTGATTGAAATAAATAATGTTATAAAATAACATCATACTGTATGTATCCTATTGCAGGACAAAGGGTACCTATATTCCTCGGCCTTTTTATATATTTCAAAAATTCTTATAAATACACTCTAAGCTGCTTGTAGCACTTTGAGGGTACATTGGATCATCACTTTTTATTGATGGTGATCAGTTTCACTTTACTCAGTTTTAATTTGTATATCATCGGTATAATGTATACAATTTGGCTGCATTTTTTTTGTACCATACATCATATAATATGATCAACCACCGTTGGTGACGCTATGTAATAATGTTCAAGTAAAATTGTTTTTATACAGGCCTTAACTAACTTTATTATTAAAATTAAAAATCAAAATATGCGTTAAATTAGTTGTATGATAAATTAAATATCAATATGAACTAAACCGTCCAATTTTCCCGTGACTGATATAGTTATTTTTAAGTAAGTTCCGTCCATTACATGTACATGAAGTTTTTTGAATCTCAAAATCAATGTCTTTTTTACATTTATATAAATCTACTTATGTAAACTATTTTTTTCGTTTTTAAATAAAACATCAGTGCATCTTTTTTGTGTATTTTGTAGGATAAACTAATTTAACCAATGTTATCTTGCGTTTATTATTTTGTATGGTTTGCACATTCCTAAAGTTATTTAATAAAGTTATCTATGCCTAGAGAGTACCTAAGAGTACACAAAACATGAATTGTCGCCGAGGTATTTGATGAATGGTTACGGAAGCTGCGGAAAAATGACGCGCGTGCATTTTCGGACATCTAAGCTTAGTTAACACTAGAACCTTACAAAATATACACATATATGTTTGTACCTTTAGGTACTTGTGTGTTATATTGTTTGCCTACACTTATCAACTTGATAGTTGTACGTTATACTGCCTTGTATATGAGCCTAAATCACAAAATAGTATACATTATAAATGGTTAAAAATATGCCAATCAAGAAATTTATTTGTAAATAGTTTATAAGTTTTTTTAAAGAACAATAAATAGTTACAATATTTAAGGTAGTTTAATTTCTTAAGTGAAACAAGAAATAATGCCTTCCGATAAATAGCAAATTTAACACATTTTAATAAAAAAGCTTTTTGTTTACGCATAAAGTCCTACGATCTCTTTCACTCCGAAGAAGGGACGTCATTATATTTCGTAAGATAAAGGTTCACTCTCATAAATCATAAAATGTTATTTTAAATTATTTTAAGTAAAATTTAAATCAAGTAATCATTGCTTACCCCTTAATATTAATAATCACCTAATCTCAGTCTTTAAATCAACTTATGTGTTTCGATGCCACTACCCCCTTTTCGTAAATTCTTCGTGTCTGTATCCTACTCAACTGCAATAAGCAGCAAAATTAATTGTAAATAAGCCTTGGCATTTGGCAGTGCAGAGTTATTACAAACCACGAGGCTGGGTCAATAATAATTTGCACCTAGTGTTACAGGGCACGGGGGTACGCTAGAATGAGACTGGCGCCCGAGTTTTGACACCAAAACACAGATCAAGATTTTTTTAACCAATATATTTAAATAGGTACCTAATCAAAAAATAGCTAATACGGATTATATTTCGGTGTAACGGGCGAGTGACTAACATTTTCATAATTAGGTGTGAATAAAAACAAACAGGTTGAAAATTCTTAATTATTTATTCGGACAAATAAAACTTCTTTCTTTCAAGTTCCAAAGAAAATACATGAAGTCGAAGTTCTTAATGAATTTCCAGAAAAATATATATAAAAAAAAACATAACAAATAATCGCGTGACAAGCCTATCCCAATTTTTATTATAATAATTACAACTTTATTACAATTTTAATCATTATTACCTTAAATACGATACATTAACGAAGCCTTATAAAATTGAAATGAACAACATTTTTCACTTGTATTGCACAGTTAAAAATAGCATAAATATTACCAATTATTATTTATTGTAACACCTAATCGAATTAATATAAAAATTAGATACAACTTTTCTAACAAAAGGATTTGTATTTGGCTTGACTATAAAACAAAATGGAATGCTTTGAGTATTTTGACTATAATAAATTATTTGTCATGATCATTTAAATGACGAAACACGTTACAAGACTGAATTACAAAAACATGAAACAATTTAAAAAAGGCGACATGATTTTCAACTGTCAAATAAAAATAACGATTAATCGATAAGATTGTTTATCGATTTATTTGAAATTCGATTAATATCTAGTAGTGTAGATGACAGTAATTATTTACAATGAAACCTTATATTGAATAATAAAAATAATATACAATACTTAAATACTACAATTTACAATATTAAATGATTATACTATAGCCTAAATACAGTCATGTCAATAAACTATTGTACAATAATTTACAAAAAGCTTAACTATAAATGATATGCAACAAGCTATCGATATAGCTCATGATTTCACTGGATAATTAAATTAAAGTCGATTAATTACGCAAATCTTTCGATGTTTTGTCGATAAAGATTGGTTATAAATGACAATTATAATCTATCGTATATTTTCTTTTAGAAGAAACCTATATCCGCCTATCTGTATAGGTTATTTAAGGTAATTGATATCATAATATCGGATTAAGAAAATCATACTTTTATCGATTGAAGGTAAGTTAGAAGTTTGTGAGTGTAATTGATATATAAATGCAAGGTCCATGCCTAAAGCACAATTTTTGGCACATTCCTTTAGAGTATTCAAAAATATGAACTCCGAAAAAATAGAGGACTCCATTTTAAAGAGACGTGTCTTGAGTATTTTAGTTTGGAAGTCTTTAACCGTATACATTTTCTGATAATGCATCAGGGGATTAATTCTAATTGAGCCCTGAATAATCAACAAAATGTGAAAACTTAACAACAGCGTGTAAAACAAGCGAACATTTTATTGAGGATACGGCTATGAGCTTGCCGAATACCAGTTGGTGTTTGGCGGAGCTGACTTATCTACGGGCTGGTGAGAGTGAGAGGCGTGGGCGGCGTGCGCCTGCGGGTGATAGAGGTGGAACGATGAGGGCGGGTGGAAGAACTGCGACTGGTCTAATGAAGATGCGTAATCTAAGGCCCCAGGCACGGCAGAATACGCCTGAGGCTTCAACGGCAGTGGAGCTTCACCTAAATACGAGTGCCTTAACGCCTCCGAATAAGCACTATTATCGTACGGCAAAGCGTACTGCTGCTTGTCTCTTGGTGACACGGAGCCTGGTGGCGTCATGGCCGAATGGTAGTCAGCATACCCTCCGTAAGCTAGAGAACCTATATCTGTGCCCTTATGTCCTAGTTGCTCGCTATAGCCGGACCCTTCGCTACCTGGAGGTGTCGGCAAAGGTCCGGTTTGTCCATCATTGGAGTAGTAACCACCAGTTCTACCGTCACCTAAGAAGTTGCTTCGAATAACACTTTCTCTGTTGGCGTACAGCTGTCTTAACAGTGCCGATGCTGGAGTAGAAGTGTGATTGCCAGGAATCTGCCTGTTCAAGGGATTTAGATGATGGTTCTGTGTCCCTATCCACTGTATTGTTGACTTTTGTTGCTGCTGTTTTAGCAGAGCATCGGTGGAGAAATCTGTCGGTCTGTGAGAGATTTCTTTACCATCTAAAGCTACAGAGGGCAAATGCTTCGACATAGCATTCTCTAGATCTCTAACGGACGTCGCATCTGATCCACCTTCGGGTATTGCTAGATTTGTTTTGGTGATGTCTCTTTCTGCTGGTGATATAGCAGCTCCAGGGTTGGAAGAGGTCTTTCGCCTTTCTTCGTCTCTTTCTGCCTCATCTTCGCAGTCAGTGGTATGCTTGCGTTTCTTTTGTCTTCTGGCTGGCATGGGTGAAGTTCTGTCAGTGTTTGTGTGGAGGGGTAAGGGTTGTGCATCACTGAGTCTTGTTAGATGAGTGACGTCAGACGTGGGGACTGGGGCACTGGAGGCTGCGTCTGTGTTGGTCGGGGGTTCAGTGCGTTCGGTTGGATGGCGCGGTGGCGGAGGCGGGGCGCCCGAGTTGTCGGTGTCTGGAGGGCCATTCTCTGGGTCTCCGGCTGTCTCCTCTCTCTTAACTCCTTGCACGCTCTCTTCTAGCTGGCAGCAGTCCATTACAGTATTTGGATACTCGCGTCCACTGCAAACAAGAGAAGATGTAAAGATTATGTTACATCGTGAAACAACAGTGATTTGGAATCTTCTAATAATCCTTAAAAAAAACTCTTCGTAATTGATTCGGTACTTACCTAATAACATAATTGACGCATATAATATTTTGTTCCTCAGCGTTCTTAGAGGAGCAGACGACTGTGGCACACGTCTGCATCCAAGTGTAACCACCGAGCTTGTTCATTATCCTATAGTAGTGTGTCAGGACTTGGCCTTTGTTCATTACTGAAACAAACATATTTTTTATAAGTATAAGAAAAGAAAATTCTTTCGAAGACACACTTGGAATTATTGAGGACAAGGCTTTGGAAGCTTAAGGAGAACCTGCGCTTAGCCTTTCATGTCTCAGTAGGGAATCATCACATTAGACGACAAATAGAATGTCATCGATAGTAAAGCCGTCGTTACTCAAACGAAAGGCAAAAACTACAACGCGGTACCAGTGGCGGCTAAATACATTAACTTGGTCAATCTTAATTTTTCTGCTTAAACCTCTAAGATTATTCCGAGGTTTAAATAAATTTTGTGACATTCAAACATAATTTTTGAGAGACAAAGACTCATATTGTTAAACCTTCAATATTCTTATTGTATATTCAGAGGATGTCATACCTAAACAAACGTTTTGAATAAAATATTTGAGAGTATCAATAAAATGGTAATGGTATTATACGATGAGCGTGAGACGTGTCAAAATACCCAAATTAATTATCCATATGAGTTTACAATGAACAAATATTGAATAAGGAATAGCAATAAATTCCACTTAAATTTTTGTCGGTTGACAAATATTTTACTTAATACAGAATATTAACCTCGAAATTAATTAGACTAGAAACTGCCTGGAATTTTAAAATAGAAAGGTTTCAGCGAAAACATTCTAATTCTGTTTTTTCAGCTGGTGGATATACTAAAAATAGAGACGGCTTTCCTTATTTATCTCAGCAAGTTGATTTCCCGCTTTATCTATATTTTTTTGTTCAAAGCAAAAACTAACACAGTAATACTTTTTGCGTTCTACTTAATATTTTAGTTGGCTAGTGTTTCAAGATTTTGACTGAAAAGAATGTTCTAAATAAAAAATATAATACAATTTACAAACTTTGAGATCTTAAAGTATATGCAGTAGACAAAACAGAAGCTGTAGATATAACAAAGAAATTAGATAAAGATTTCAACACAAGAAACGATTTGGCCTTTTTTAATGGCTCCCCAATTTAACCAATTCAATTTCGATTCGACCTACGGGATAATTAAATACGAAATAGGCGTGAAGTTGGAAGTTTTGTTGCTATGCACATGCCATATACCAGGTTGATTTATAAAGGATTCTGGCTCGTTCTTTTGAACTTAAGTCTTAAGAGTTTGGTAGTGTAAAATGAGATTCTATTATTGAGTAACATTCCAATTTCGACTAGTAACGTCTTTGTAAACGATGGATGGTCCTTCGAATGTTTTCGTCCCATCTAAATGATTGTTAAATGTGAAATAAGTACCTATTTCTTACCAGTCACGCCGTAGTATGGACTCTATTTAAAAATGGAGTAAAACCACAAGTGTTTATAAAGTGATGCTTGAATAGAAAATCCAAAATAACAAATATTACAAATGAAGTTTTGAAGTAACTAGTTCCGAACATGATGTCGATGGAATTTCTACTGATATCATAAGTCATACTAGAAACAATAAGAAATAAACAGAACACCAAGATCCCTTAAACCAAACGGCCTTCATCTTGAGCACATTGGAACAATAGCTTAAGAATACAAACAAAAATGTTAATGTGAACGTATTAGCTTCATTATATTCAATTGATTTGTTACATAAAGGGCAAAGCGAACACGTGTATAGTGGAACGTGAGTCATTAATACTAACGCGGTTTTTGGCATTGTTGATGTATTGTATTGGCAACGGATTTTTTAATTATAATGCACTTGATATTGGAGGGAAGCCAATAATCCAACCTGGTGCAGTGTTTGTTGATTGCTTCTTGAGGGAATTTGAAATGATTGTAAAAACTATTGCTTCAACCACATCCTAAAATCTTCAAGACTTTCGAAAATTGGACTACAAGTAAAGGGTTGATAAACAGTTTGAAGTTTCAAGTCAGAAAAAGTAGGTATAAGCTATTTCTCGATTCTTTGAAGACGACGTTGCCAAGTGTAGAAATACCAAAAGCTGTGTTGTTGCGAGAAGACATGTTTAAGAGATAATTTGTATGACTTCAAGAGTTTTATATTTCTGACTTCTATATGTTATGCTTATCGTCGCAAGCATCGGACGTGATGAGATGCAAAAAATGTTATGTTTCTACAAATGCAAGTATTACTTATTTAAAGAAAGAACTGTATAAAAACTCAATGAATTCTAAAAAAACTGTTGCTTGGCAACATCTATAAATAGCTAAAGGGTGCTTAAATTGTGTATGACAAAAATAAATCAACATGTTTTTCAGGCAACGAATACTAAGTAAATTCCAAAGCGTCAAACTTGTCGGAAGTCTCAAACATAATCATTTAATTTTATTGGACGTATGCACAAACTTTGAATATCATACGCTTTGCGATCGTCAATAAAGTCATCTTGTAATCAAACCGCGTATACAGTTGTAACCAAATTACCCGCTTTCTAACAAACACCCGGACTTTTATGCTAATATGTACAATTGTTATTCCGGACCAGGAATGTCCACATTTGACCGGCATCTACATAGATGTACATTTTAAATTCAAATTGATGGTCTCGTAAAGCTATCAAATGGTAAGGTGCTAGAACCACATGACGTTAACTCCACACCGTGATTGGCATTCAAAATGTCAGCCATCTTGTTATGTACGATTATTGGTTGGATGATTACGTCAGGATTATGAGTCCTTCCATTCATGTCATCTTTGTTCTTGATGATTGTGCTTTTAAGGTGGAGCAATCGCATTCGATCGAATTGAGTCCAGATGACTAAGTCGCATTGAGGTCGTCACGAATTTTCCTCATTGCTGAATTAACATAGGTGCTTAGTACATCAATGGATTACAACACAACAGTCACTAGACTACAAAAGCGGCACTTAAGAAGAAAAACATAACTGTGGCTATTATGCTTCAAGCTTATGAATAAAATTCAATAAGGAAACAGATACTTTAAACGATGCAATAAAACTAAAAACCTCTGAGGAAGTTGATATCAACAAAAACTATGAATCACACGATCATTCAGGTAGACATAAACATAAAACAGAAAGAGCCATCTCGCAGGACATTAAAACATGACATTTCCCACGTCTACGCACAGGGAGAGGAAACCAAAATGGTGGAATAAAAATTATTATTCAAATCACAACTTGAGTAGAGACGGGCCGCCGTGGCGCTAGGCCTAAATTGTATTCCACTGACGGATGTGCAGGAAAGTAATAATATCATATACGAAAACATTTACGATTCAAATAAGAATACTTCTGCAAAAGATTCCGAAAATGGTGGCTTACAAAAATTTAGCTTAAAATTACTTAGTTTCCATTCAGTATTTAGTGAATGGAAAAATAAGTAAGAAAACAAGATTGGCAAACAAAATGAATCGCAAAACGGGCTATCAAAGTGTAACATCGAAATTCATTTTAAAAGAAATGTTCCCACAAAATGGTGGTCTCATAAATTTTCCTCGTAACGTTTTGCGCCTTGAGCTGCCTGTCTTCTTGACATGGATTTCTATAGACCACAAGCTGAATACAAATAGGTAGTTACGACATTAACCTACGAAGGATTTCACCACATATATTGGGTCATGGGTGGACATCGAATCGTTTATAGACAATTGATGATATACTCGCAAGGATAATTAAAACAGAAATAGAAACGACAATTAAAGTTGCCCAACATGATTGATTTATTGAAAGTTGACTGACGAAAGAAATGTTGAAAGGTGTAATTAGTTATAGGAAGTTAGGACCAAGAGATATCCGGGTACAGAATAATCATTAATATTGATACTAATTATATTATAGTGTGTGTCCAATTGATAGAAGCATTGATATATACTCACAATCTACGTGACATTTTCTAAGTTTGTTGGCATCTTCTCCGTGGCAAAGCGCGTAGAGATTTTTCCCCGTCAGCTCCTCCGCAGTGTAGCCTAGAAGCTCTGACACCCTGCTGAAAGAATAACACAAATTATGTATCAAAGTTTCATGATTTCAGGCTGAAACTGAATAAAACATACATTAGGTACAGTCAGAAAGTTTACAAATTTAATATTGAAAACGTGCTCTTTAACAACTTTTAGATCTAGTTTTGCGCATAAAACCGTACGAAAATCTTTTTTTAGGACATATTGTATTGATTGTAAGAAACATAGTAATAGTAACATTAATAGTAGATTTTTAGTAATACCTGGGCTCGCAATGTGCTATTCGGAAGTCAAAGTTGATTCTGGTGACGAACATATCTGACTCCAATCTGATCTCGTGGACTGATGGTGGTGGTAATGCTATGGCTAGAGCCACCATGCCCAGGAGTACTGTCGGAGACTTGCGGCTATGAGAAAAGGAGTACTGAGGTCGAAGGCGGCACAGCATCAAAACAACCTGGAAAGATAGAGACAGCCGTTGAAGAAATGGTTAAAGAAAAGTTTTACGTAAATATGAGTCTGGTTAAATGTCTGGTTCATAATAATACCTGCAAAACTCTCAAACCTACGCCCATAAACCGTAAAATTCTAATCACATAGGACCATCTTTAATAAAACTTACAAACAAAGACAGAAACAAATCAAAAACAGAATAAAGAACATCATTAAAACTTTCACATTTACTTCGTTTTCTTAAAATAGAAAACACGGTACGTGTCTCATATAAGACCATTAAACTTTCAAACATAACGAGAAACTGAAAAGCTATTTGTTACACGGCGTAATGTCTCTCAGGCACGTATAATACATATAACCAGGTAATCGAATCCCAAGATCAAATATAAGGAGGATCCACTAATTTGCAATTTTCCTAATAAAACGTAGCCGGCGGCGTCACACACTCGAAAATGTTACAGTATTAATTGCTCCACTGAATAAACGGAGCCATCGCCATTAAGATGAAGATAAAACAAACGGTTGTTCCTCATACTTTACTATCTATCAACCCTTTAAAATAGAAATAAAAAAGTAATCGACAAGCAATAAAGAAATGAATTGCTCACAAAATAGGAAAGGAAGTGTCCAAGAAACTGCTTATAAAATAAAACGAGAATTTACACCCCAAAAACAATCTACCGGCAATTTTGCTCAGCTATTGCGGTATTCTTGTGATATAATCACGTTTTATGACCTAGCACCGAGTTAAGGCAAAAATTATGGGGCCGTATAATGCTGCCTTGAGGCACCCCAAGCTAACAATAATTCTCACCAATAATATTTGTGATCTAAGACGGATAAAGAGGTCGTTCGAATCCATTTGTTACTCTTGGTGTAGATATGAAGCTATTATGTTACAGTTAGATTAATGTTATGGAGTAGAACAGTTGATTTAGTGTCTCAAAAGGTACTGTTTGTTCCTGTATTAAATATAATATTTTTATCTGTAGTAATTGTTAATATGCTCCCGTTCTCTATATCATCTAAAACATACATTTCATCACACAACAGTCTTTCTACTAGATACCCACCCGCCAGTTACCACTCTCAGCGTTTCTCGATGTCTCACCATCGTTGCTTCTTCCCACCTAAATCGAAAATGAAAACTCAGCGTCCATTTATTTCAGATCATCATTTTAAAAGATCAGATAAGAATAATGTCCACAAATTTTCATAGTCCACTTAGTTTGAAATTATAGAAATTGTGTTTTGTTTTTAAGTGATTAGAGAATATCTTGTTTAAAACTGCGCTAGCGCCTTCTTATTGATGTTATACTTTACTATCGTATAAAGTAAAGATTTAGTAGAACGAGACTGGTGAAAGCAATAAAGGTTAAATTACTTTGAATTATGTGTAAATGTTAAAGTAATAGTAATATAAAATATTGTGAACTTAGCCATTTTCCCAATATTCCTCGCACACGAGATACATATTAAACATAAAAATAATTGCATTGATAAACGTCTACAAGCTTTATCAGTTTCTACTATATCTTCGCTTTATACGGTAACCATTGCTGGTTTCCTTACCCTGTATCCTGAAGACTTGAAGTGACAGCCTCTTTTGGTCAGTGTACTCTTCATTCTCACACAGAAGGCTCGGTCCATCCCTCGATATAGCGAGCCACTTGCTGCCAGACTCATTTGTGATGACACTGTGAACAATAACAAAAAAGTTAAAATTGAATTGCATTTAGACCTACTTCCACATTATGACAATAAAAAAATCCTTGCAAATCTAATTTCAAGTACATTCATCTAAAATCTTAATGTTATCCTGATTAAAGCAACCTCAAATCATTCCCTTCCTAATAAACTCATAAGTGCTAAGAAAGAGGAAGAAAGTACCAAGAAATGGACCAAATTTTAACACAAATAGAATCAATTTTTGGGTTCAAAAGTGTATCAATCAGTGTGAGAGTTGATTGATTGGGTGGACGTGGAGATAATTATAAGGTTTGTGGTCCGTCTGGGACCGGGACCATCGCTACTACGCTGTAATTGATTTCACTCGACCAGTCGCTAAATTATTTGACGACGATGGTTCTAAAAGGTTTCAAGTTGGAGGAAGTCAAATTTTCTTTGAAATTATACTATTTTCTGGATTATCATTTTTAGTTATGTTAGATAAAGTATACCTGTAAAAATTTTATGTACATCCAATAATAGTCATCCGTGTTTGTAACAGCTGGCTTCAAATATTCAATAATCTTTAAATTTATCAAAAGTATCAAACTTTTAAAGCGCTTATATAAATTACAGAATTGAAATTATTTTGAGTCGAAGATGTGAATTGGAAAAGAATAATGCGAAAAAACTGGATTAGGCACTGTAATAAGATCGGAAAAGCGGAAGATCCGTTTTAATTAATCAGTCTAGACAAGTGATTCTGGGTTCATGCACTAGATTTCAGCAACACACAACGCAACAAAACGGTAAAATTTAAATTCAATTCGCATACGATTCTGTCGCAAGTTTAATCTTTGGCAATAGTCACAATAACCATTATACCGGACAAAAGGTATGTCGCGTTTTATCACGTTGTTGTACTAAATACGTAACTAGATTGACTCAGCTGAGAAATATTTGTGTAACCTTGATATATCAGTCGTTTTGGTGAAATAGTTTTTTGTCGACGTTTAATTTAAGATATACTCGTGTTACATTTTTTATTGTCATTGTCATCTGCTGCCTATTTCTTTTGCTTAGTGACAAGAAGAATGCCTGCCTATATTTTTGGATTTAATCTATTAACCGTCTATGGTCTTAATCTTCATATGATCATTTAAGTTCTTCTAATGATACTTTGGTATCATTATATTTCCGTTAAGTTATTTGTCCATCTGTTTTATTTTCATTTGTTTTATAGTCGGTGTTATGAGTTTTGGAAGCACCAAGTAAGGCTTTATCAGCACAATATAAAGTTACACCCACTGTACGAGTGCTTATGGCACAGTCCCAAGACAGTTCTTTGCAATGGAATGTTATCTTACCCAGCTGTGGGTTTTAGTACTTGATTGTATCTAAGTGGCTACATTTCTATTATTTCCTTTATTCATGTTTTATGCAAACGTTTACTGTTTTACATGAGTACTGTTATTTTAATAATTGAAAGGAACTTGGCTGTATTCAGTTTTCGATTGGAGAACTACTTCAGCAGTGTGAAAAGCGTGTTTATTGTAGACCAATGCAATAAAATATTGAGAAACGATTGCAACAAGTAAATTCATTAAATGCACAACGATGTCTGAGTATTACCTTATTTTAGGTTTCTCTGCTCTTTATTCTGTTGAGCTATACCCAAAAATGACTACATCAAGATTTTGGTGGTATTTCAATAGATTCTGTTTAAACCTTATAAAGTTTAAGTTGTAGAACCACTGGCTCCCATCACTTTAAGTTTACACCATGGCCATCATGGTGACAATGTGGCGATTACACCATGGACCACTGTTCTGTGGCTCATTTCACCACGCCCGTCATCACACAATGGTGCACTGTCAAACTATTTCGATCCTGATTGATTTTTTATCGAGTTTTTTTTAGCAGCATAGTGTAAATTGAAAACGATTCTAGCCCTTCGATTTTACGTGTGAAATTGGTGGCCCTTTAAAATAGATATGTTCGTTAACGGTATTTTACAATGGTGAGATTTTTTTAAGGTTTAAGCAGAGCTTAAGAACCAACGAAATAAAGTAGGTATGTAAGTTCTTGCGTAGTCAAAATGCACATTAACTTCTTTATAACATCAATGTAAACAAAGGTACCAATAATTTGTTTCGTTCCGAACCATTTCATTCATGGAATCTAAAAAATTACCCAAAACAAATATCGAATTTAAATTGCATGCATTTAAAGCATGTTTTTCATCGGTCTCTAAAGCCACAACAATAATAAAAACTCCGAATGCAGTCGACCGAATAACATTGCCGGTGAAAATTATTATACGAATGAATTTTTTGCTTATCTTCCCGTTTAATTGAAGTCGGCACCCACATCTCTTTAGAAAATTAAACAGATGACTGATTTAATAGCACAAGCTCCATTGGCGCCATGATTTGATGCGCAGTTGTCATCGCCCACTTCATTCCCATAGCATTGGGAATTAAATAATAATTTGTTACATAAAGGTTTACACTGACACCCCATTGACCGTTTCATAAGCTCCCAACATGCCGTGAACATTCCATAATCTAATTTCAATTTGATCCACAACTTATTAGTGCCAGCATGGGCGATTCGATATACCGAGTGAATTTCGTAGATCAGTATTGTCGCCGATTGCTGTTGGAGCAACGGCCTCCGGAATAAGTGGAGTTTAATTGATTTCGAACTCAATTTTTTTGTTGGAAAAGACGATTCGATAATTCTTGCTTCTCGTTTTCTATGTGACACCTGTTTAGAATGAATAACGGTAAAAAGTCATCGCTTCACTGTTTTCAGTAGCTTTTTCTACGATTTTTTAGGAGATCGATTGGAATAAAAATGACTTTAAACGGTAACAGGTAATCTAAAGTGGAACAGTCGACTGAGAGGTAATTAGGAGAATAGTCAAAAAAAATATTTGATTGAAGACTAAGAGAATTAACTTTCATTCTTTGTAAATATCTTAATCAATTGAAGACGTTGTACGAGAGTCACAAGCACTCAACACAAAAATTTTCAAAGAAACAAAGCATTTTATACAATCTAAAATACTAATACTCTCTTCATTTATCGTATCTTAGAAATCTGACTCACCATCAGGGTTATTGGTTCCATGCTGGCTTCCTTCTTCACTACCAGATGCTGGACTGTTCAGTCCAGCACCTCCTGGTCTCCCAGTCAGGACAATCCAAGCTGCTCAGCGATCTCAGCGTGGTCAGCTTGGTGCACGTAGTCGAATATACTACTGCCAGTCATCTCTACCTGAGGGACAAGAAATATATGTTAGGTTAGGTTTGGTTTAAATCAGAAAAATAATGATATATGTGGTTAAATATATTCGGGATTCAATTTCTGTGCAAATTGTTTTTAATACCAAAAAAATCTACTATTAGCATGGACCTCCAAATGTTCCGAAGTGTTTTGGAGTCTAATAATTTCAGTTTCTTACAACAAATAGTAGCATTCCCAAAATTTGACATGCGTTCACATGTAATGTTCATAATAAGTTATGTATAAGCCCAACCCTAAAAAAAAAGCCAGAAAAATTCCATAATATTTTATAACCAAAATCCCATTCAAACTTCCCGCAGCCTACACACGTTTACAATTATTAGCTAATAAAAAAAAACCTGTCTTCAAAACCAAGGAAGGAGGCTGAATGGTGGCCCGTCACGTACCGCCGTTATGAATGAAAGAATTGTTATCACACATCGCATAGCAGGTGGCTTCATAGAAATGGCTAACGAGACACTGTTTACGTTACAATTGATGAGAATTATGAACGGGACACAGATATGAGATAATCATATCTTGGGTGAAGAAGACGTGATGACAGATGATAGTAAAGTGAAAATGATAAAGAGTTTGTTGGATATGTTTATTCTTGGGGTTAGTGGAAAAGGTGAGGCTGAAATTATAGTGCCTGAAATATCAGATGATTCTGATAAAATGCCTTGAAGAGTTAATGCAGCTGATGCAAATAAATATAAACGAAGTAGTGTTAGGATATGAAATGAAACAAACAAAAGCGCTTGGTAATCCTAAAATTATATTCAACGTCATCCACAAACAGAATCCAAAAATCCAAGAAAAATCCATCCAAATTGTCCACGTTGCCAACAAAACTTTCACGATGACCCTTTCACGGGTTATTCAAATGCATCTTTAAATAAATTTATCAAATATAATTGTGGGACCCTATTACACATTCAGTGGGCGTGTATCCGCACTCAGGACTTGAATGTAAATACTTTAAGACAATGGTGACGTTACGGTGGTCGGTTCTCGGAATGATGGTAAGGATTTTATTGGTGTTTACCGATTCGCCGATTGATGATGCACAGGTTTTTTAGATCCTTGGAATTTTATGCAGGAAATTTTCCGGAGAGATTGAATGATGAATGGCTTTGATAAGATTGTTGTTGAGTGTTGATATTGATGTTCTCTCTTTGGTAGTGTGATCACGATTTGGTTTATGATCAAGTGAAGACGTTAGTGTTGAAAAGGATACTTAAAGGCAAATGGGAGAATGTGTATCTGATGAAGTCTTAAAGGTGTTTTGTTGGAGCATTTTTTCTAGTTTTGACAAAATTTTATATTCGTTCAAATATCATCAATACTTATTAATAAATGCATGAAGTAATCGTTAAATTAGTCACAGTAGCGTACTTTTCCTTCTCCTGCGTATTAATTTTCAGCCATAACTCGTAAATAATTTCTGTATAAAAAATTTAACCAACAAAAAAGCGTACAAAAGTAAAATATGATTTCCCTTAGCTATCAGCCTTCGGAGGCAAAGGAGAAAAAGACAGAATTTAATATAGCCGAAACATCTAACACGAGCTTTACTTATAAGAAAGTTGTATCTACTCTTATTTACCAGGAAGTTTATGTATTTTATGTTACACACACACGCTTGCCTATCTGTACACGCGTATGTGAAGCGTTTCGTCGTTTTCGGGTGTATGTGTGCGTGCGTTTGGGGGTGTGTGTGTTCGGGCATTAGAATGAAGAGCACGCGCGCGCCTTGCCCGCGACGTGACCAGCATATCGTATCGTCCCTTTCCCCCCATCTTCCCTCTCGCTCCCACCACCCCCTGCAGCCATTTTGGAAACGAATTTCCCAGTTTTCGGCTCTTTTCGTAGCACCTTTTAATTTTGTAATGTTATTTAATTTTGGTTATATTTTTATTTTGACGTTGGTTTTGTTATCTCGTGTTTTTTCTAGCATGTACGTGTGTTTTAAACATCTAATATATTCTGGGTAAATTAAATTTTTCTCGTATCTCGTCACGAATGGATTTTTGCAGACTTTAGATGCTACAGTGAGAATGAGAGCGGTGTGTATGCGTTACGCTACTTTCATTAAAGGTAGTAAGTAAAACCTTAAAAAAATATTATTTTTTGCGTATTCTTCTAAAAGTCTACCAACTCAACTTTAGATCACAAGACCTTCTTTTCCCCCAAAAGCGACAAGCAACCTCCAACCCAGAACCAAAAATCTCAAAAAACCCTTTAAAGATGCTCCGAAAATAGATAGTCAAGTATACAAGCAGGCCACGTATTGGCCATAACATGACACGTGTAACACTTATCTGGCATCTAGTGCAGTTACCGTCTTTCTAGCGGCGCCGAATACTCTCTGATTAAATCGTACTATTTGTCTGCGTTCGTGTGAATGAGTTTTGTATGTATATACGTGTGGATGTATGTATGTGGTGCGTATGCATGTGATTTAAAAAGCTGGTTGGAATATTAAAGGCCTGGTCTGGTTGAAGTTCGTCAGTACATGTTTCATTGTGTTTGTTTGATATTGTAGTTTGTCGAGCGCGGTGATATTAAATTTTTTGCTATATGATTTTTTTTATTATTAAAAAGTAACGATAATTTTAGGCTGACATTGAAAGAATATTGGGATTATATGTACACACTTAAAGTAACAAAGAAATCATGTGTTTGATAGATCATGAATTTTCTTATCATCGATGGAGAACAAATTTTAATAGTACATCCTTTAGATTGTGTTTTCAATACAAACTATTGAGAGGTTATGTTATATAAGATTTAACAGGATAAAATTGTACTTACTTGTGATAATCCTAAATATATAGAAACAGTTTCAGATATGTACAGGAACCTTCCGTCAGCGGCCACGGAAAGTGCGAACCCATCCAAGGACTGCGAACAAAAAACAACAACAATTAATACACAAATAAAAAATCAATTTAACTACTACTAAACACCCCGAGTAATCGAATTTTACAAGAAAAATCGATACAAATTGCACGAAATCGATATTGACATCTGTCAGTTTTGACAGATGTCAATATCGATTCAATAGTGACATGACAGTTGCAACACTAGCTATACTGTAAATGACAGTTATATCGAAATATTGTTTGATTTTACCGAACAGTGTGTAATGTATTGAAAAACCACGTTTCATTATAGGTAAACAATAGTTTTGTATTAAAACCGGTCACGGTTTATGCGCAGGCGCTGGCGTGAAACTGATCTTGGTAAGTACGGTTTGCGCAACAAAACATTTTATATAAAATATACTTTGTAAACAAAATTTAAACTTGAATAATATATAGAAAATAAGACTATTACTTTCCCTTATTGCTACCAATTTGCTGCTGCTTTCGTGTTTCAATGTCCACTAAAAAACCAATTGTATCATCATCTAGACTGTAGTTTTTTAAAACAAGGTTGTCTTGTAGGTACCTAATAAGATGATTAATATAATAATATAGTTATTTTAGCTTCGAATACTAGACTACTTACTACGATTTTTCTTCAACGCTTTTGAATGAAGCACAGTGGGTACAAAATTAACTTATTTGAGAATGAAAAGAAATAGATGTCTGTATACTTAGTCTAAAGAACCGGATTTTCCCTAAGTGCTCAATTTGAACCGTCGACACGCCGAATTACTGATCAAATTGATCTATTTTTTTTTGCTGACCGTCACAAAAATTGATGTTGGACGTAGAACTATTACTTCTATGTACGGTGTGCAAAAAAATAGATCAATTTGATCAGTAATTCGGCGTGTCGACGGTTCAAATTGAGCACTTAGGGATTAAATCCGGTTCTTTAGACTAAGTATACAGACATCTATTTCTTTTCATTCTCAAATAAGTTAATTTTGTACCCACTGTGCTTCATTCAAAAGCGTTGAAGAAAAATCGTAGTAAGTAGTCTAGTATTCGAAGCTAAAATAACTATATTATTATATTAATCTCTTATTAGGTACCTACAAGACAACCTTGTTTTAAAAAACTACAGTCTAGATGATGATACAATTGGTTTTTTAGTGGACATTGAAACACGAAAGCAGCAGCAAATTGGTAGCAATAAGGGAAAGTAATAGTCTTATTTTCTATATATTATTCAAGTTTAAATTTTGTTTACAAAGTATATTTTATATAAAATGTTTTGTTGCGCAAACCGTACTTACCAAGATCAGTTTCACGCCAGCGCCTGCGCATAAACCGTGACCGGTTTTAATACAAAACTATTGTTTACCTATAATGAAACGTGGTTTTTCAATACATTACACACTGTTCGGTAAAATCAAACAATATTTCGATATAACTGTCATTTACAGTATAGCTAGTGTTGCAACTGTCATGTCACTATTGAATCGATATTGACATCTGTCAAAACTGACAGATGTCAATATCGATTTCGTGCAATTTGTATCGATTTTTCTTGTAAAATTCGATTACTCGGGGTGTTTAGTAGTAGTTAAATTGATTTTTTATTTGTGTATTAATTGTTGTTGTTTTTTGTTCGCAGTCCTTGGATGGGTTCGCACTTTCCGTGGCCGCTGACGGAAGGTTCCTGTACATATCTGAAACTGTTTCTATATATTTAGGATTATCACAAGTAAGTACAATTTTATCCTGTTAAATCTTATATAACATAACCTCTCAATAGTTTGTATTGAAAACACAATCTAAAGGATGTACTATTAAAATTTGTTCTCCATCGATGATAAGAAAATTCATGATCTATCAAACACATGATTTCTTTGTTACTTTAAGTGTGTACATATAATCCCAATATTCTTTCAATGTCAGCCTAAAATTATCGTTACTTTTTAATAATAAAAAAAATCATATAGCAAAAAATTTAATATCACCGCGCTCGACAAACTACAATATCAAACAAACACAATGAAACATGTACTGACGAACTTCAACCAGACCAGGCCTTTAATATTCCAACCAGCTTTTTAAATCACATGCATACGCACCACATACATACATCCACACGTATATACATACAAAACTCATTCACACGAACGCAGACAAATAGTACGATTTAATCAGAGAGTATTCGGCGCCGCTAGAAAGACGGTAACTGCACTAGATGCCAGATAAGTGTTACACGTGTCATGTTATGGCCAATACGTGGCCTGCTTGTATACTTGACTATCTATTTTCGGAGCATCTTTAAAGGGTTTTTTGAGATTTTTGGTTCTGGGTTGGAGGTTGCTTGTCGCTTTTGGGGGAAAAGAAGGTCTTGTGATCTAAAGTTGAGTTGGTAGACTTTTAGAAGAATACGCAAAAAATAATATTTTTTTAAGGTTTTACTTACTACCTTTAATGAAAGTAGCGTAACGCATACACACCGCTCTCATTCTCACTGTAGCATCTAAAGTCTGCAAAAATCCATTCGTGACGAGATACGAGAAAAATTTAATTTACCCGAATATATTAGATGTTTAAAACACACGTACATGCTAGAAAAAACACGAGATAACAAAACCAACGTCAAAATAAAAATATAACCAAAATTAAATAACATTACAAAATTAAAAGGTGCTACGAAAAGAGCCGAAAACTGGGAAATTCGTTTCCAAAATGGCTGCAGGGGGTGGTGGAGCGAGAGGGAAGATGGGGGGAAAGGGACGATACGATATGCTGGTCACGTCGCGGGCAAGGCGCGCGCGTGCTCTTCATTCTAATGCCCGAACACACACACCCCCAAACGCACGCACACATACACCCGAAAACGACGAAACGCTTCACATACGCGTGTACAGATAGGCAAGCGTGTGTGTGTAACATAAAATACATAAACTTCCTGGTAAATAAGAGTAGATACAACTTTCTTATAAGTAAAGCTCGTGTTAGATGTTTCGGCTAATTAAATTCTGTCTTTTTCTCCTTTGCCTCCGAAGGCTGATAGCTAAGGGAAATCATATTTTACTTTTGTACGCTTTTTTGTTGGTTAAATTTTTTATACAGAAATTATTTACGAGTTATGGCTGAAAATTAATACGCAGGAGAAGGAAAAGTACGCTACTGTGACTAATTTAACGATTACTTCATGCATTTATTAATAAGTATTGATGATATTTGAACGAATATAAAATTTTGTCAAAACTAGAAAAAATGCTCCCAACAAAACACCTTTAAGACTTCATCAGATACACATTCTCCCATTTGCCTTTAAGTATCCTTTTCAACACTAACGTCTTCACTTGATCATAAACCAAATCGTGATCACACTACCAAAGAGAGAACATCAATATCAACACTCAACAACAATCTTATCAAAGCCATTCATCATTCAATCTCTCCGGAAAATTTCCTGCATAAAATTCCAAGGATCTAAAAACCTGTGCATCATCAATCGGCGAATCGGTAAACACCA